>NC_084816.1:25183326-25468326 GCF_963583255.1 Pyrus communis
GGTATGAAAGTTATTCCTCACATCGAGGTCTTCATTCTTGTAAAATTTGGGAATTTTTGGAGTTGTTGGATTTTCCGGCGAGTCAGGGCGGATGCGGCGATGCATGGGGGAAAAACCCGAGGTTCTTCCTTAGATTCCTAGACATGCAGGACCCAAGTATGCCCTTCATTTTATGAAATTTTCATTGTTTGGTTATATTTCCGTTAAGGGTTGCCACTTGGTTAATAAATGAATCGACAATCTGACCGTTGGATTGTCACCAAACTTTGATACATTATAGTACATAATATTTGAGGATATTAGAAACTTACGGATTGGGAATCCGACGTACGGATCTTCCCAAATGAGATATGTAAGTTACGTGTTCCTTATGATAAGAATTATGAGACGTGATTTGATAATTGTTCTAGGTGCCAATCGTTCGTGATGCCTTGATATTCATGCTAGAGAGTTGTAGTGCGGACCTTAGGTGAGTGGGTCTTTTTCCTTTTTATAGTGTATATATATGTATATAAATTTTTTAGTTTCCACAAATGTTTTGAACTGAATTATGCATAGCATGCCATGATTTAAAGATATTATATTTAAATATTGCATTATGATGAGATTTGTGATTATGCCAAATGATCCTACGGGGGCGCAAGTAAGTTCAGGTATGTTATTATGTGATTGAAGTGGTTGCATTATATGAGCATGCATATACTCATTTATAGCTCATCATTGCTGCACCCTTGTGTTAGTGCTCCCGCCCAGGGTCAGGGCATAGCCTTCAAGTGTATGCCCACCTTCCGCACCGCATGCTTGCCTTGGATTCAAGTAGGTGCTAGCTTGTCGTACATACTGCATTAAGCAGTTCAGACTTGTAGGTGACTTGCAATTTATCGCTAGCCATCACGTGATCGTAGCATTAGAGCATATATATTTACACCCAGCCTGTTGTACAGATCACACTAGGTGACTCGACTTGTGTGCTAGCGTAGATTGATGAGCAATAGGTCCAGTCGTACAGGTCACATTAGGTGACTTCGACTAACATGCTAACTTAGACAGATTTCACAGCTGACTTACATTTATTATTGCTAAGATACTATAGTATGGCATGCTTATGTTTTCATTGTACTTGTGCATTCATTTTCGTACTTACGAAGTATTATTATAGTTTTTGTACCGACGAGGATTATTGGCAAATCTTGGCGTAGACGATTATCATTGATAGTATAATTCTCACCCTATTTTACTGTATTGTACTTATGATATGTCATCACGTGTGAAATCAGTTCATACCCGCTCATGGCGCGCTCTTGTATTTAGGCACTTTTAGGTTTAAATTTATTCACATTTTCCACATCACTACACTTTATGGCTTCATCACCTTATAGGTGTCGGTCAACACAGCTCGATTTGGAGTCCTAGTGGACATTCCGGGTAGGGGTGTGTCATGCAAAACCGATTAAAAACAATGATTGTTAAAAAAAAAAAAAATGTGGGTGTATTCACGGTTTTTAGTTGGTATTTGCAAATTCGTACATAAAATATCGTTTTACCTATTTATTTTCACCTTTGCCTCACCGTGAAGTTTTGAAAATTGAGGTAAGACTTTGGGTTAATATTCTTGAGGGTGGAACCCCATTTTAATAATGTTTTGGTCGGCTTAAAGATTCAACTAAATATACATTTATTGCTCAATAAGTCATAAAATCGCTTTTAAATGTCTTATAAAATTTTCCTTAATGCTCACAAAAAATATTTTGCGAAAATAAGAAATTTGCATGTTTCACAAAAAAGTGGGTTAATACTCACAGTTTCAGTCGGTTGTGCAAATTAGTACATAAATCATCGTTCAATCTATTTACTTTCCCCTCCGCCTTACTGTGAAGTTTTGAAAATTAAGGTAAGACTTTCCGTAGATATCCTTGATGGTGGAACCCTATTTTAATAATGTTTTCGGCCTCACTACGATATTTTTAACTTATGTTTTTAGTTTTCAACTTAAATGTTCTACTAAATATACATTTATTGCTGAGTAAATCATAAAACCGCTACCATTTCCAAATGCCTTAAAAAAAATTTCTTAATGCTTACAGAAAATATTTCGCGAAAATAAAATATTTGCATTTTTCACAAAAACGTGGGTCAACATCCACCTTTTTTGTGAAAATGCAAATTTTTTATTTTCTTGAAATATTTTCCGTAAGCATTAAGGAAATCTTTATAATGTATTTGAAAATGGATTTATGATTTATTGAGCAACAAGTGTTTATTTAGAAGAATATTTAAGATGAAAAGTAGTTTAGATTTAGATAAAAGATAAATTAACAAAACAAAAGGGTCTAAGTATCTTTAAATTTAGGTTTTAAATCGTTGATTACAAGTGTTTAAACAAAAATATAATAGATTTTACACAGAAAAATATATTTAGAAGAGCATGAATATGATAATTTGTTGTAGTGGTAAAAGAAATTAAAGAAAAACTAACAAAAATGATTCAAATTCTTGGGGGTGGCAGAAAGGCACGCGTTTGTGGCAGCTAGAAAGAACCGTTCTGCCACCCCCAAGAATTTGAATGATTTTTGTTAGTTTTTCTTTTCTTTCTCTTACCATTACAACAAATTATCATATTCATGTTCTTCAAAATATATTTTATCCGTGTGTGGAGCTCGACTCGTTTTCTAACATTCAAGAGTTCGTCTCGTTCTGCGTGCGCAGAGCTTGCCTCGTGTTGTGTGCCTTGGTTCGCCTCATTTTGCATGTGAGGTGTTTGCATCATTTTGCATGCCAAAAGCTCACCATTTTGCGTCCACTGAGCTCGCGTTGTTTTGGCGTGCATGGAACCAGCATCGTTTTTCATGCGCAGGGTTAAGCTCAATTTGTGCGAAGTACTCCTCCTCGTTTTTTGTTCGCGAGTTCACCTCGTTTTGCATGCCAGAAGCACTCCCTGTTTTCTATGAGAGGAGCCCGCCTTGTATTACGTGCCATGTTTCACCTCGTTCTGTGTGGGCTGAGTCCGCCTCGTTTTATATATGTTGAGCCCACCTAACACCCATGTTTCTTGACAAAAATGCAAATTTTTATTTTCAAAAAATAATTTTCCTAAGCATTAAGTTAGACTTTTTAAGGAATTTGGAAGTAGATTTACAGTTTATTGAGCAACAAATGTATATTTAGTAGAATATTTGAGCAAAAGACTGTGAGTGTTAATCCACGTTTTTTTTGTGAAAAATGAATTTTTTTTTTTATTTTCTTGAAATATTTTCCGTGAGCGTTAAGGAAATCTTTATAATGTATTTGAAAACGGATTTACAATTTATTGAGCAACATATGTATATTTAGTAGAATATTTAAGCTGAAAAGTAGTTTAGATTTAGATAAAAGAAAAATTAACAAAACAAAAAAGGTTCGAATATCTTTAAACTTGGGTTTTAAATCGCTGGTTACAAGTGTTTAAACACAAACTATAATAGATTTTGCACGAAAAATATATTTAGAAGAGTATGAATATGATAGTTTGTTGTAGTGGTAAGAGAAATTAAAGAAAAATTGAGAAAAATGATTCAAATTCTAGGGTGGCAGAAAGTTAAGCATGACATTGAGGCAACCAAAATGGAATCAATACCTTTCTACCACCCTCAAGAATTTGAATCATTTTTGTTAGATTTTCTTTTATTTCTCTTACCAATACAATAAACTATCATATTCATGTTCTTCAAAATATATTTTGTCTGTGCGTGGAGCTTGACTTGTTTTCTTTCTGAGCATCCGAGAGTTTGCCTTGTTCTGTGTGCGCAGAGCCCGCCTTGTCACATCCCGGCCCAGGCCCCCACCACATATAAATTAAAATCTAAAAGTGCCTAAGTACACGAGTGCGCGGTGAGCGGGTCTGGACCCATTTTACGCGTGATACAGAGCATAGGTATAGTACAGTAAGGTAAGATAATGATTATACTATCAAAAGAATCCACCTATACTGGGAAGTGCCACAAATCCTCGTCGATATGGAAACTCCAACATTGGCTAGTAGGCTAGAAAAGATTGTAATATACCTGGCCAATACACATCACACTTTATGGCTTTGTCACATTCCTGGTGTTAGCCAGCACGGCTCGATTTAGGGTCCTAATGGATATTCCGGGTCGGGGTGTGTCACGCCTTGTCTTGTGTGCCTGGGTTCGCCTTTTTCTAAATGTGAGGTGTCTACATCATTTTGCATGCCAGATGCCCGCCCTTTTTGTATCCATGGAGTCTGCGTTGTTTTAGCGTGCATGGAATCAACCTCATTTTTTGTGCGCAAGGATGGGCTCGGTTTGTGCGAAGTATCCCTCCTTATTTGTCATTCGCAAGCTTGCCTCGTTTTGTGTGCAAGAAGCCTGCCCTGTTTTCTATGAGCAAAGCCCGCCTTGTATTGCGTGCCATGTTTCACCTCGTTTTGCGTGAGCTGAGTTCACCTCGTTTTGCGTGCGTTGAGCCTACCTAACACCCATGTTTTTTTGACAAAAATGCAAATTTTTTATTTTCGAAAAATAATTTTCCTGAGCATTAAGTTAGACTTTATAAGGAATTTGGAGGTAGTTTTACAGTTTATTGAGTAATAAATGTATATTTAGTAGAATATTTGAGCCGAAAACTAAAAAAATAAGTGAAAAACATAGTAATGAGTCCTAGAACACTGTCAAAAGGGGTTCGTCACTCAAGAATCTCAACGGAAAGTCTCACCCTTATTTTCAACTACACCTAGCAATGAAGTTTTGAAAATTAAGGTAAGAAAAATGCTGCAAGACTTTTGAGTGTGATTCTACCATTTATTAGGTCGCGAGACTATTTTTTTATTGATTTTTATAGTTGAAAATAAAACAAAATTATAAACTAATAGAGGGTTTTATGTGTCAAAAATCAACTGAATGTCTTTAATTAATTTAAAAAAACATGTGGATTGATGAGAATAATTCGAATTTTGGCTTATATAAAAATAATTGGGTTGTAGTAGGTGGCATATTGTTAACCATTGGATTTGGTTGAACAGTCCAAGATAAAAGGAGGGGATATGAGGGCAGACAAAAAAGAGAGGACAGAAAAAAGAGGTGGCCTACCCGTTAACGGTTGGATGTAACATATAGTGAGAGGAACTATCCATGCACTTTTGTTAATTTCTATCATTTGATCTTTTTCAACTTATTCAATCCAACGGTCGAAAATTAAAAGGATTGTATAGAAAATACAATAAAAGGGAGGACGATTTTCTCCTCTCCTAATCTTTCTCCTCTTTCTTTCCCTCTTACTTGAACGATTATGATTAAATCATGTTAATATTTTATATAGTTTTTTTAGGAAGTTTTAACAAAAAGCTTACGGTATTGTTCACTTTAACGAAAAACCAAATTTTTACATTAAAAAGTTAATCCTGGTACTATTCATTTTACCATTTATTTTGTCCTTATCATTAAAACTCAAAGTTTTCAAACCCTTTTCATTAGTTTTCATTTTTTTTATAGAGACAATAAAACAAAAAAGTAAAGTGTGAGAAGAAAAAAGGGGGAGGAGATGAAAATAAAAGGAGAAAATCTTATTTCAAGAAAAAATATGTGAATAAAACCATTATATATAGTATATATTACTACTTACCAGAAAAGAGACTCAACACAATACAAGTTGCTGTCCCATTTTCATTTCCCCATGCCCAAGACCTCTATATTCTAATATTAACATCAATGCACGAACATAACCATATAATAACGAGAAATGTTAAGAAGATTTTTTTTTTTTTAAATGGGATTATTTACTGCATCATATTATTTGCATAATATTTTATAATGTGGATACGAAAATTGACGTTAAAATGTAATGTAACAGAAAGTTCATGAAAATTTTCACTTTAAAAGAATCTTCTTAATATTTCTCTATAATAATACACAATAAGTTCAAAAGGCTCATACCATGTTGTCCCAAACGAAAAAAAAACCATGTTTATTTGTTTCTGTATTTTTTTTTATTTTTAAGAGAACAATAACAATATGCTTTCTTTTTTTCATCTATTTGGTAATGTCTTCTTAGGGGGCGTTTGTTTGCCCTCACTAAGTCGGACTGGACTGGACTGGACTAGCTATTAGTCCAATACCGTGTTTGTTCCATGCTGGGACTAACATTAATGAGACTAAAGGGGACTAGCATGGACAAAACCCTTCACTAAGAGGTCTTAGCGAGACCCCCCCAATAACCATGGGACTAGCTAAGACTATCCTCTCTTTCTCGTCCTTGTCATGCTCAACGATCACTCTCGACAAACTCCTCGTCATGTCCGGTCACCTAGATCAATCATTAACTTTCCGACTCTCTTTCAGATCCATTTCACAACCAACTTTCATATAAAATATACAAAATTGAAGCTAGGAGTGACAAGATTACGATTCTACCTGAATCGAGGCCAAAATGTGGTCGAATGTGGCCAGAAAATGGCCTGGAAGTCTCGGCCTGTTTGGGCTTCTTCAAATCCATGATAGATTCGAGCATGCAAAGCTAAGATCTCTGTCCAGGGATGGTGATGAATTTTTTGGCGGTGCTAACTTTATCCAATTTAATGAGGGTTGGTCGGAAAACACATCGGGAAACCTGCAACTTGTCGGGAAAATTGGAGCCGTGAGGTTCCGTTCGAACAACGCATAGCTAGAGAGGGAGGGAGGACAGAGAAATAGAGACTGAAATCGATAAGGAGTTTGACCAGGAATGAGAAAGAGACATGAATTGAGAGGTCTAAGAGGAAAAAAAGAGGGAGAGGGTGGGATGAAGAACTGAGAGAAGAGGAAGACAATGGGACGGAAATGGTAGGAAAAGATGGAGAAAAAGATAATATCATAATAAAATATTAATAATTTATATATTAAATAATATAATATTAGAATTTGTTATTATCCAGCTTCTTAGTCCAATACTGCACCAAACGCTTCACTAAGTTAGTCCAGTTTAGTCTAGTCTAAGCCAGTCCAGATTAATCCTTGAAGCTAATCCAGTCCGAGATAGTCCGGCGCAACAAATGCCCCCTTATTGCTTTGCTGATACAAAACTAAAGTAGTGCAAGTGCACCCCCAATCAATCATATGGTTTCACAGATTACTGATTGATACATGTAAAGTTACTTGATATTCTGATTAAACATGTCTTCTAAGCGAAGCTGCTTTCGTGATATACTGCACGAGCATCCCCCCCCTTTTCTAGAAAGCTAGCTATAATACCATGACAAAGTCCTCAGATTTCGGTAATGTAATTACCAAGTCTTTTTAAGAGGCGGCCAATTACATTATCAACCTTCGCTGGCGTGGGGCCTATTCTACTAATTTGAAGGCTCCAAGCGTTTTCAAAGGTGCAGGCAAACATTATACGTAAATTTGTTATAATGGTTGGTGTGACACGTTATCTACTTAATTGTCTTATGATAAAAATGTTATTTTTATTGTAATAGGCAAAGAAATTAAGTGAATTTTTTTTATATTATATTTTTACCTTTGACATTTGATTATCTTTTATTTTGTTTTCTTCCTCTCACGTAGAATAATAAAGATGTGGGGTCTAGGTACTATCCATGTAGAAGTAGGCAATGTTGCCTAAAGTGATTTCGCCTATCTGGCTCATCAAATAGAGCTTGGCTACTTATTTGCTTATTTCATTGGATCCATTGGAGATGCTAGGGCGTGTTAATTTGACCTCATATAACATTTGAGACAATTCTATTATTGAACCGAAACACTATGGTGATGGTGAATTCGTTTCATGTATATTATTATCCAATAAAAGATGATAATAAATCTCTTACCTACTTGACTTCTCCTCTATACATGCTTACTTGACTACGCTATTTAGTTACAAGACTATGCTGAAATACTCGACTTTCATACTCGATTTACAAGTTTTAATTTTTTGTCAGTAAAAAAAGAAAACAAGATTTTCTCATCATCATTAGTTGTTAATGTCTATGCTTGAGAAACAAGTTAGATAATTGAAGAAGTATTCTGGTAGTGGTAGACTTTTATGTATAGTCCTGGTCGTTAAATACATCCCGAACATACTTGTATTATAAGCAGTTAGATGATCTAACTTCACCGCCCAATCATCTAATAATTTCTCTTTTCAATGTCGGACCCGACATTTCTTGGAAAAGGAATGCCTATGCATGTTTCATCAATCCAATTAACGTCTGCCATGAGTGCCGTCGGATGCCCTACAAAAACCTACTCTTCTGATCTTCTCAGTTTATTCATTTAACTTGCTTGCGAAGTCACTTGTTAATTAGACTTTCAAATGGAAATGGCAGCTGGTAAATTCAATCATGAATTTTTGTTATCACTAATAATAACTAATAAGTGAAGAGGCTCAGTATTATTTAAATTACTACGCAATGGTTTAATTTTTTAAATGAAAAATTTATACCCAAAAACGTATATTTTCTTACATGTTAAATTCATTGAAGTCATTAAGTAAAAGATCCAATAATTTGGGCAAGGCAAATAAAGATTTGATAAACCACGCATGTTCTAATACCATAGAATTTTTTTGTAAGAATAAGTTAACTACTACTAATCACATTAATACTTCCGTTAACTAACATATTACCACCTACTACACTTTTACATTATTCTAACAAGATTATTCATGAATATCCAATATTCTAATCATGCATCAATGCGCCTGTCTTACATCATCCATATCATGTTTGCCAGTTGCAGTATGGCTATATATACTAGATCACTTTTGCCTCTCACAGCGCCCATCCCTTCTCAAAACATATTTTTTTTTCAGGGCTTGCTGCGCAGTCGGTTGCTTAGCCAATTAATTACAAATTATTAATGGCTGCTCCCACGCCCGCCATTATTAAGCTCTGCAGCCTTCTCCTTCTTTTACTTTTAGTTTGCGGTCTTTTCGAGCAACCCAAAACTTGCGAAGCCGGTGAGTCCTTCGCTTGCAACCCAAAAGATGCGGTAACCAAGGACTTGCCGTTTTGCCGTGCGACATTGCCCGTACAAGACAGAGTGAGGGACCTTCTCGGAAGGTTGACATTGCAAGAGAAGGTTAAGCTGCTGGTGAACACTGCTCTGCCTGTCCCACGCCTTGGCATCAAAGGCTACGAATGGTGGTCCGAGGCACTTCACGGCGTTTCCAATGTGGGCCCCGGGACTAAGTTTGGTGGGGACTTCCCTGGCGCCACTAGCTTCCCTCAAGTCATTACAACCACTGCTTCCTTCAATGCTTCTCTGTGGGAAGCCATCGGACGGGTGAGATTTTTAGCTCTCTTTAATATTCTTCTTCTGTTAATTAGTGTATTCAGTAATACTGAAATATATTAGAAGAGTGAAAGAAAAGGTCGCTTTGTGCTTTTGCCTTTTGGGCTGTGACTCTGAGTGTGAATTACATGCAGCTTTCGGTTCTCTTCGTTTTGTTTGTTTTGTTTCTTAAGCATGAAACTTCAGTATTGTTTCTGGTGGGTAGAAATCGAATAATTAGTATCCAAATATACAAGTTGGATTACCGGCACTTTATATGAGTGTTAAGTTAGCGTTGTGAGTACGTTTGGTTAAGTGATCCAGAAGCCAAAGATTAGCAATATAAATAGAGTGAGGTATCTGTGGGAAAACAGTACAACAAAACAGATGGAAAGTATGTCACACGTATGCTGAGAATTAGTATTATTCCACTTTAATTATGTTCTCATAATTATGATATTGAAAAGGCAGATTTATGGTCCGATGTTAATTAGGAATAGCTTCATGAAAGGCTTGCAACTTTTATGTGCAACTTGCTTGTTTATCCTTATCTTTCATTATGTCTCAATTATCAAGTTTTTTTTACTATAAATTCATTAATGTGAAATGGCAGTTAAAACTTAAAATAGAAAAACACTAAACTCGTCTGATCACGTGGTTAGTTAAACACGTTCACAAAGAGTGGTGCTTCACGCATTGAGGCTCATGCATGTGTGAGGTTGGATGGTACTCAAATACAGACAGGATGTTTTATTTAAAAAGTGGTCTAACCTATCATGCAATTAAATTGTTCTAAAATTTTTCTCGGTTGAGATATGGATATATTAACAAGTGGGGTTACAAAGGTAGGTGAACTGCTCTAGACTTTTCTAATTTCTAGCCCATGCCATGGTGCAGAAGCTGTAAGGCATTACTTTTAAGTTTCATCCAGATCCAGTACTGGTAGTGGTACTCATTTGGATGAGCAATTTCTCTCAACTTGGATCGCGTTGAGTATTCCAATGACAAACTTAACTAGCGTGCGTACTCTAGCATTAGTAGGTCTAAATTTTCTAAAGTGAACATACTAATGTGCGCAATTGGGGATATAATATACACACACGTATATATGTTGGTGCAGGTCGTGTCAGACGAAGCAAGAGCAATGTACAACGGCGGTGTGGCTGGCCTTACGTATTGGAGCCCAAATGTGAACGTACTGAGAGACCCACGGTGGGGCCGGGCACAGGAGACTCCCGGTGAAGACCCAACCGTGGTGGGTAGATATGCTGCCAGCTACGTTAGGGGGTTGCAGGGAAATGACGGTAACCGGTTGAAGGTGGCGGCTTGCTGTAAGCACTTCACCGCTTATGACCTCGACAACTGGAATGGAGTTGATCGTTTTCACTTTAACGCCAAGGTAAGTATGTAAGCAATTGATAATACAACATGATCGCATATACATTCATAAAATCACATTCTTACGTATATAACGCTTCTGTAATGGAATATATTTTTTGTATGCATATTTGTTTCTCTTGGTCACGTAATGGGAAGGATAAAGAGAAAATATCAATGCAAGGGAATAGATGAATTTCCTTCTTTAATGGCCACACATTGTTTAGTTCATGTATCTCATACTTGATAATCTAATAATTTAGGGTAGCAATTATATTATATATGTATATGTAAAGACTCTTATCATGAGTAAGTTGGTGATCCACCCTTGGAAATTTATGGCCATGCGCATGTGATACGAGATGAGACATGAGAGTTTGCTGCCACCCTGCACCTGCAGCCACTCTTATATACTTATTAACTGCCCAACGACCCCAACCCACTATGAGGAGCAGAAAGACTTATGGGCTAGATACAAGCTGTCGTCCTGTGATTCATACAATGTCACATGAATACCTGCGAATCATACAATGTCACATGAATATAAACTTTTTTTATATGACGTCGTGTGCTTATCATGAGCTGTCGTCACTGTTTACTCGTGCAGAAGTTCTTCCTTATGGGAGTTTACTTATATAGAAAACTTCACTTTAATCCTCAAAAAAGATGAGTTTTAAATTATAACCATGCGTAAGATTAAAATCTAATTTTAGTCCCTAACACATTTAATCATATCATTTATTAGTTATATTTTGTTGTATTATTTATCTTTTTATTTTTATTTTTATTTATTAATTACATTTAAATTTAATTTTTATTTCATTCATCATAATATATTTTAATGTCTACATTTAGGCAACTAATTTTTTTATAATATATATTCCGATAACAATTTTGTATGTTCTTCATTTAGGTATATTAATACATTTGAAAATTTTGGTATATCCATCGGTACAAACATGTAGTTACATTGATTCAATATAATGCATTTCGGTCAATATAATGCATTTCGTTACTTACACTTTGGTATACACATTTGAGTATTGACTTTTAGGTACATTAATTCAATATATTATATTTCGGTAAATACATTTAGGTACATACATTTTGGTATTGATATTTAGGTACATACATTTTAGGTATTGACATTTAGGTATGTACATTTTGGTATTGATAGTTAGGTACATTAATTCTATATAATACATTTTGGCACATACATTTAGGTTCATTATAATATATTTTGGTACAATCATGTAGGTACAAATATTTCGGTACAAAAAAGTCAATTTTATATATTTTGGCACAATCATTTCTGTACACTAATGTATTTATATATTTTTGTATCACAAATTTCTTTTAATATTTTCTCATTTACGTTCATTTCTAATTAAAAAAACTAAATATGTGCATATTAATAAAATTAAAATTTAATATGGAGAGATTAAATAAAAATACACATTAAATAACAAAAATTGAATGTAAATTTTGATAAAAGTACACTCAAGGGATTAAATTGAATATTTAATCTAGCACCAAGTTTTTTTTAAATTTTAATCTTTTGCAAGGACTAATGTTCAAAACCCCTTACTTATATTCCTCCCAAAATATCTCCTCTTTTTTATCCCTCCAAAAATCTCTCTCAAGTTTATGCTTTGGCTTGTCTTTTACATTTGATTTTATTCCCTGTAGCCTGTATTATATATTATCAAACTGTCGGACAGTGTATAATACTGCTGATGGATTTGTGTACAACTTCCGCTGAAGCAATTATTAGGGCATATATGTTGCAGTGCATATGAGTAACGCTAAAAGGATTGCATTATCCACACATCTATTTTTACTTCTCATACACCTCTCTGATTTTTCGACCATCGGAAATGAAGAAGATGAACACAAATTAACAAAAGTGTGTGAGAGGTAAAAAAATGTGTGTGAATAGCACTAGCTTTTTATAACTATAACTATATATATAGTTTAGAGGGATTATCTTTTCGTCACGCGCGGGCGAAACACTAGTGTTGAGTGCATGTTTGAAACTGGAAAATGCATGGCGTTTGGAATTGGCAGGTGAGCAAGCAGGACATGGAGGACACATTCGATGTGCCATTTAGGATGTGCGTCGAGGAAGGAAAGGTGGCGAGTGTCATGTGTTCTTACAATCAGGTCAATGGTGTCCCCACCTGTGCCGACCCTAATCTCCTCAAAAAAACTGTACGCGGTGCATGGCGCCTCGACGGGTAATTATATATAATCGCCATTATTTAACTAATTAACTAAGCACCCTCATACCATTTTGAAATAATTAAATGTTGCGTGGCAGCTACATTGTGTCCGATTGCGACTCAGTGGGAGTGTTCTATAATAGTCAACACTACACCTCAACGCCCGAAGAAGCCGCTGCCGATGCCATTAAAGCAGGTTTGGATTTAGACTGTGGGTCATTCCTGGCCGTGCACTCGGAGGAAGCAGTGAACAAGGGGTTGTTGAAGGAGGTTGACGTCAACAATGCATTGGTGAATACTGTGACTGTCCAAATGAGACTCGGGATGTTTGATGGAGACCGCGGGGCCTATGCCAGATTGGGCCCCAAAGATGTATGCAGCCCACCTCATCAGGATCTCGCGCTTGAGGCCGCCACGCAAGGCATCGTCCTCCTCAAGAATCACGGGCCTTCGCTCCCATTGTCCACCCATCGTCACCACACTCTTGCTGTGATCGGCCCCAATTCTGATGTGACTCTCACAATGATTGGCAACTATGCCGGTAAGCATTCCACTAGCAAAAAAAATATGTGATCATATCATTTGTCACGTGGTGTGATACTATAACATCATGCAACTTGATTACTGGTAGGTGTGGCATGTGGATACACTACGCCCCTACAAGGGCTTGGGAGTTTTGCACGCACAATACACCGGTGGGGTTGTGCGGATGTTGCATGCGCCAACAACACGTTATTCGGTGCAGCCATCGACGCATCCCGGGAAGCGGATGCTACTGTTTTGGTGATGGGACTTGACCAATCCATTGAGGCTGAATTTAGAGACCGAGCTGGGCTGCTTTTGCCTGGAGGACAACAAGACCTCATATCAAAGGTTGCCGCAGCATCCAAAGGCCCAACTATTTTGGTATTGATGTCTGGTGGCCCAGTTGACGTGTCTTTTGCTAACAATGACCCGCGCATCGGTGGAATCGTATGGGCTGGGTACCCAGGCCAAGCTGGTGGAGCAGCCATCGCTCGTGTTCTGTTTGGAATCACAAACCCAGGTCCAGCTACGTACTA
This sequence comes from Pyrus communis, assembly GCF_963583255.1. Taxonomy (NCBI): domain Eukaryota; kingdom Viridiplantae; phylum Streptophyta; class Magnoliopsida; order Rosales; family Rosaceae; genus Pyrus; species Pyrus communis. Next base: position 25,197,229 of record NC_084816.1, read on the forward strand.
GCTTATGAATATTTCTTTTTTATTTTCTACCTGGGAGCTGCTATCAGTAGTTCAAAAAGATCATCATATATTCACTTACTAATGTCTACTTGCTAATCCAAATCTCAGGAGGAAAGCTGCCTATGACGTGGTATCAAGAGGAGTACCTTAAAAATTTGGCAATGACATCGATGGACATGAGGTCAAACCCATCAAAAGGGTACCCGGGAAGAACCTACAGATTCTACAAAGGGCCAGTGGTTTACCCATTTGGGCATGGATTAAGCTACACCAAATTTATTCTTAGCATAGCAGCCGGTACTGCACCCACCGAGGTTGGAATCCCGCTCGCTGGCCGTCATCGCGCCTCTCAAATTAACACAACCACAACCGTTGATTCGGACAATGTCAAGGCGATCCGAGTGACACATGCAAAATGCAGTAGGGTTTCGGTGAGTTTTGATGTGGACGTGAGAAATGTGGGCAACAGAGACGGGTCTCACACTTTGTTAGTGCTCTCTACCCCTCCAGCACAAGACTGGGCTCCTCACAAACAGCTGGTTGCCTTTGAGAAAGTGTATGTTCCGGCCAGGGCTCAACGGCGGGTGCGAATCAAAATTCATGTGTGCAAGTCCCTTAGTGTGGTGGACAGGTTTGGAATTCGAAGAATTCCAATGGGACAACACAATCTTCACATTGGTGACCTCATGCACTCTGTCACCCTCAAACCCGCCACTTTCTTAGGGTTGGGGGTCATCAAATCTTAATTTCTCACGCGCGTGCATGCATAACTTACAAGAGGAGAAAGAAAGAAATGGGATACACCAATATATCTGTTTTCAATTTTATATTTTTATTTTGTTGTGGTTGGTTATCAATCTTGATATAAGTTATCATTGGAAATAGTTTCGTGATATGCAAATGTACTTAGTCATTAGACTAGAAATTGATTCATGAATTAAGCAAATGTACAATTAATTCCATTACTTTATATTACACTTGGAGTTGGAGAATTTATAATATCGTCCTTCTTTCGTCATTTGATTATTATAAGGTTTGCAAGTTTGACATATATATACATATATAAAGTAAATGGGTAACTGTGTAATAATGAAAATAGGTAGCTAGAACTTGGTTTAACACGCACACATATATATAGGCCAACTCATCATAGTGATCCTGCTCCTGCCACCGCGGACAATCATATGTTGCATGTGTTGATGCCTGATCATGTGCATAATTAAGCACAAAGCCCTCCCTCATAACCGAGAGCTACAAACGCATGTGCAATCATCCCAGCAACTCAAGACAAAAACAAACCATAACAGCTGGTAATGGTATGGCATTGGCTCTCTCCTTTTGACATTTGTATCTCTGTGTGTATATGTATGTATGTATGTACGTATCATGAACGTTCAACAAAAGACAAGGACAATACCACATCCACAACAAACATCTTAACCCCAAACCAACCCAGCCCAGTCTAATCATATGATAAGAGAAGAAAGACCCCACAGAATTCCCACAGCGTACCTACATACCTATATATATATATATATATATATATATGTATATTAACAAGTTCTTACATCAATATTGCTTTTTTGTTTTATTTCCAATAAAAAATTTACAAGTTATTCGAAATCCTTTGAAGTATTCTTGTTATTACTGGATCTTGTTGATGGGATGCATTAAGTAAGGGATGAGTGATGTTGTCTTGTGTGAGTTTCATTTCATGCAGGGAAAATTCGTATATTTGTATTCAATATCTGAAAGATGACGGACTTATCAACTTTTACATTTCATTATATTTAATTCCCGAAAAGATGATTATTATGGATGTTAACTTCTCTTTAACCATAAGTTCGTTAAACATGGTTGTGAGATTTTTCTCTCTACCTCTCATAGAAGCTTCTTGTTGTAATTTCTTTATCATACAAAGAATAAATAAATAAACTATATATCATGACCTTAGAAGGAATTTGTGTTATTTTTAGTTTAAAGGACGACTAATTAGCTTTTGCAAAGGCTGTTGGATGCAGTGCCGTGGGGTGGGCTCGATCGAAAGGAATTCCAAAGACGACTCCTTAGCTCCATACCACTTTTGCACATGTTGTTTGTTCCCAATTATTGCATCAAGCTTTCAGCTTTTCTCATTCGTCCATCCTTGCATCAAATTAGTAAACTTAATTTAAACCAGGTGTGCCACAATCTATATCTTTTGTTTGGGGATCTAACCAGCTACTGTCTCCACCAGGGAAAACCATCCATATTTTAAAATTAAGACATGGTTCATCCTTCATGTTTATTAAATTAATATAGAAATTATGTTTTGATCTTTCTCAGTTAACACACACACACACACACACACACACACACACAAATGTTCGGTTTACCACATGTTGCTACGATCGAGTTGACTTTTCTTGTAATTTCACTACGTTGGTCAAAGATACTGATAAACCATTTCATACCAAGGCAGTAGGCACCATCAAATCAATGCATAGGATTGTTAAAAATGAAAAGAAAATTGCAGGAAAAAAAAAAGACTAGAAACTTGAGTTGACTTGGTGTATAATTTCGCTTCCATTATACCAGTGAAATTGAGTACAACTTTTAATTAATATGAGAATAAAAGTTAAAATTGAAAAAAAATTGAGGGAACCTCCACTTCCCATGTCAAGTTTTTTTTTTTTTTTTTTTTTTTTTTTTTTTTTTTTTTTCCACTCTCCAATTGACATTTCTTGAACTGGCTAATTATTAAGTTTGGTGCTTTAATTGTGTACTAATTTTTTGAGCTAATTATCAAATTCCACTTTTGGAATCAGGAATCTTTATGTTTCTCTTAGAAAAATGAAATAGTTTGACTGCCAGTGCCATGATATTTTGAAAGCATTACAAGAATTAATTTTTATATTACAGTTAAACTATCAAGAAAATGACATAATTTGTATTTTTAAATTCTATTCAACTTATGTCTTTTTCTTAAGCATGCAGTGCACTGTTGAGAGGGATGTATATAGTTCAACGGTTTGGTTCATGTATTGAAATTCAGCTTCATTTAAGTCAGTAGTCGTGCACGTACTTTGATTAATTTAATTGGAGACTTGCCAACCTCTATAACCAACTCTTGTTTGTTTCAAGCATGGTGGGCTTAAGGCAATTGTAATTAGGGTTTACGATTTATTTACAGGATTCAGATGACAACATATATAGAACTCAAAAGATGCAATATATTTAAAATAGTGATGCACTTTGGAAAAATAAAAAGACTTTGGAAACGGTCTTTAGCTATCAATATTTTTTTACTACAACCTTATTGGTTATTATTTTTCTGTCGAAGTCTTTGACATTAATATACTAATATATTTTCATGTCACTTATTATATTTTTTTTAACTTAAAATTTAAAATTTGTAGTTGTTTATATTGATGAGATTTTAAATAAAACCCGTGATTTATGGAATGGATTAAAAAATAAATTATACCCCCTATCCCATAAAAGAAAATTCAAAATCAATAAATAAAAAATCATGTTTTGCCATAAAATGTATGTACATATATATAACATATTCTATACATATATACATATAATAAATCTATATATTTATGAATATGTACATTTATGATTTAAAAAGCTGAAACATTATAAGAATTGATACACTTAAGATTAAAACAATTGTTGTACTAAAAAGATTAAAAAATTAAAAATCTTTTATATAAAATTAATGAATCAAAACTTATTTTAATTTTTTGTGTATTTTGGAAATGTTTTAAATTGAAAATTAAATAAAAGATTAATGAATGTGTGTGTGTGTGTATCAAAACCCTAAATCAATTACCGATTTTTTTAAAGTTATTTACTGACATGTTATTTACATTAAGACATCGATCAAAATCTGAAAACCAATAAGTCGCAGTGAAAAAGCATTAGTATCTAGGGACCAAATACTAATTTTTTCAAAAAAAAAATAAAAAAAAAATATTAGTTGACAAATTATGTAATACAAATAAAGTTCACATACAATAATAGAGTTTAAGATAGTGTCTCAACAAATTTTGTCGGTTCCAAATTCAAATAAACATGTCACTTAGTAGTACGGTCTTGTGATATTCTTCTTCACTTGTAAATAAGAGGTCTTAGGTTCGATTCTCGCTAAAGACGAATTTGAACCACATTGTTGCTAGTTCATTATGAGGCTTAGCCTATTTTCCTATTTTCTTAATGTAAATAATATCGTTTGTTAAAAAAAATTAAATAAACATATTATATTTAAAATGGAAATTAAAATGGAATTGGGTGGCAATATTAGTTAGCAACTTTTGAGCAAAGCAACAAGCAAGAGTCACACCACACCACCGCCACCACCACTGAGAGTGTGTCTATCTGAGCACCCCCAACACAACCCCAATTAGGCTGGCGTTGTTGGCCATTTTTCACTCATCAAGCTAATAAACCAAGAAAACTGGTTAACGTCGTCATAAAGCTGCACATCTTTGCACATGGGAGTGGGACGGACGGACACCTTTTCCCACGTGAAATTTGATCCACAAGACAATTGCGTCCCTCTCTGCTGCAGCTGCACAGGCTTATATATTTAGCTTAGAGAAAGCGGAAAGCCTCTCATTGGATGAATTAAACCCGCTAAATTAATCTCATAGTTAATTAATCATCACCGCTATAAATAACAATTGCCGTCAAATTAAGCAAAGTGCAAAGTGCAAGAACCTTATCGATATCTCATTATCTATGCCTATGCGGATAAACCATGTGTGTTTTTTCATAGTAGAATATTTAGGAGCTCACGTCACATATTGCCCCCTTGGACACAAACATGTCTTTGAGAATGGGATCGAGCGTTTCCAATTAATTAACAAGAGAGTTTCAATCAAGTTTCTTTGTTTAAGGATTTAATCCCTATATTATTTAAATTTTCAATACTTAAAAATTGGAAAGAGAGATCGATCCCCCACATTTCTCCTTACATGACGATGGTAGCTGTTGCAGCCTCTCTCTCTCTCTCTCTCTCTCTCTCTCTCTCTCTCTCTCTCTCTAAACAAGGACATATCTTGATCTTGTTGTAAACACTGATAGCCACCATGGCAATTTATATTACTGTTTCAATATATATATATATATATATAATTAATAGCTAGGTTGGGAAATTCATTTTTTTGGAAAGCAGCATGATCTTTTATAGTCAAATTTAGAGATCGTTTAGTCATCCATTCATATTAAATCAATTGATGTATTTTCATAGCAAGTACGTAGCATTATTATTATGAACTGTTTATTGTTTAATGCATATGAATGACTAAACGATCTTCAAATCGAATGGTTTTAAACCGTTCAATTTCTCAATCTTCATTAAATATCATCTATACAAAAAATTATTCAAATCGGTGATCATTTAGTCATCAAAATATATCAAATAGATCAGTAGATCGTCATAACTATGCTACTTGGTACCTTCAAATGAAGATTAAGAGAATGGACGGTTCTGATTATGAAATTTCTACATTAAAGATACGTTATTTGCAAGCGGAAGAATGAGCTTATCCTCAAAGGGAGAAAGCAAGTATTATTGTGACAGCCCGTTCCGAAAATTTTAAAACGTACACGTGAAAAGACGATTTTGCCCCTAGTGCGATTTCTTTACGTTGTGTGGTTGTTTTTGGTTGGTTGTTGGCTGATGGTGGACCACACATTCCCCCACACACACATACACTCACCCTTTCTCTGTCCCGTGCCATTTCCCTTCCCATTTCCCATCCAAACGTACGGACACACACCCAAAACCCATGGAATCTTCACAGATCGAAGAAACAAAGTACATATCCATGCTCGTGAGGTCCATTGGAGTCTAACCATACCCATTTCAGGTAAGGATACCTTCGTTTTCACGTCGAACTCGGGATACCCGATTTTTGGTACTGTTCATGCGCACGTAAATTCATATGTTTTTGGGAATTTCAAGTTTGTAGGAAGCTTGGTGAGGTCCTTAGGAGGCTCGGGGTGGTTCGTTTGAAGGTTTTGGACATCGGGATCACGAGTTTCGAGGTTGGCCAGAGTTGGGGGTATTTTCCAGGTGAGATTTCGTGGATTTTAGCACTTGAAAGTGGTATGATCTTGTTCCTCTCATTGTAAGCTTCATTTTGGTACCAATTTTGTGAAATTTGGTTGAAAAACGAAGAAGATATCATGATTTGAAGTTTTCCCGATTTTCCGAAGCTAGCGCCGGAGCTTCGCCGGAAAAGACGACGGAATATTCCGTCAGTTTGGACAGAATATTCCTAACACCGTTGACAGAATCCGTTAAAGTTAACGGAATATTCCTGACGGCGTTAACTGACGCCGTCAGCGTGCCAGGCACGTGCCTGCGTGTGGCCGGCGCGTGTGGCAGTGCCTTGGCCGGCGCGTGGGGGCGCGTGCGACGGTGAAAAATTATTTTAAAAATATGAGGATGTTCCTGAGGTTGAGTAGATCACGTTGGTGTATTCATACACCCCATTTGAGCATTGTATGAGAAGTTATTTCTTAAGTTTGGTTATGTGCTTTAAAATTAACGTTTTTATAGTTGTTTCGCATATAGGTGAGACCTATCCCGAGGACGAGTGTGATCACTCGAGGCAAGGGGGTTACGACCCTTCCACATACCAGTGAGTGGGCTTTTGGTTTTCCGTATATACCTATATACTTATACTTTTCCTAGAAATTGATTTAGAACGTTTATTCACTACATGCCATGCCTATAGTTTTGCCGTTGTTTATGCATTGTTAATTGTTTATATATATATATGTATGTTTGGTGCTGCGAACGCACAGGTAAATGCCAGGTGAGTTGTGATTTACGTTTATTTTCAGTAGTGGTTTGAGATGCATAGAGAGCTCATAACCTACACCCCCGGTGTTAGTGCTCCCGTCCAGAGTTGGGCACAGTCCTTCACGTGATGTTCACCTCCCGCACCACACTCTCAGCTTGGATCCAAGTTAGGTGCACAGTCCTGTCGTACAGACCACTTTAAGTGGTTCCGACTTGTAGGTGACCCGCGATTATTCGCACAGCCTTCACGTGATCGTAGCACTCGAGCGTATATATATATTACACCCAGGCCTGTCGTACAGACCACTTTAGGTGGTTCCGACTCGTGTGCAGGTCTAGTTAGTGAGATTAAGATTTGAGCTCTAGATTCAACCGTACAGGTCACATTAGGTGACTCCGGCTGACAGATTATGTGTTATTGATGTGATATTACCTGATCACTTGCATTTCATTTTGAGGTTTTGGCATAGCATATTCTTGAGCATGGTTTATATATTTATATACTATTTTCTGGGAAGTATACAGGTTTTACGATGAGGGGTTAGAACTTATTTATTAAATGGTTTTCGAAAAACTTTGTTTTTGCCCACTCACGCTTTTGTTTTGCGCCCCTCCAAGTTTTAGTTGGCTAGCACATATGGTGGTTTCTCTGAGGATTTTCCCGGCATATCTGACAGACGATCACCAGCGTAGGACCACCTTCGGGTGTACTTTTGTTGCGTTGTTTTCTCCTGGACTGCTTTAGGCTTTATGCTCTGAACTTAGCGTCGCGCTTACACTTGTTCGTTATTACTTTACGTAAGACCAGTGTTTTTATTTATTCGTACTATTTATATTATTATTATTTTATTAGCTTTCGCACTGTGTACATGGTTACATCACTTCCACGTGACGGCCAGCATGCCCTGATCTAGATCGGGGTGTGTCAATTATCCCATAATTAATAACTAACTAATGGCTCATTTACTAATCCGTAATCAAAATGAGAGGAATTGAATTGAGGAGGAGTTGGAATTGGATTTCTGTTAAAGCTGTTTACTTAAATTTTCTGGAATTGGAGTAAAAAAAGTACCGATTCCATTTAAGTGTTTACTAATTCACTAGAATCAGAATATAATTCAATATGATTACAAAAATGCCCTTATTCAAAATCTATATAACAAAATTTTATATAATAATTCATAAAAAAAATGAATATATATTTATTTAAATAAAAAATAACTCAACTCCAAACCAATCTTATCTTTCTCTTCCCGAAGAACCCACTCTTCACCGCCACCTCTCACTATCTAAATCCATTCCATTATAATTCAAGTTTATTTATTTCAAGTCTTGAGCATTTGATGGCAAATAAACTCCACTGTAAGTCCATCATTCCCTCTTTCTCTCCTTATTCTCTCTCTCTCTCTCTCTCTCTCTCTCTCTCTCTCTAACCCAGTGCATTTTGATTTCAAAATTTTCCTGGGGAAACATAGAGATATGGCGGAAAGTGGGAGTAGTGGGTTTGGGTTGCTTCCTTGGGCATGGGTGGTTGCGGTGTTGGAGGAGGGAGTAGCACTGGACATTATCGTTGGACAACGGCATGTGGATCTTCTGTGTTAATGCAAAGGATAGTGCTAGAATTTTAAAAATAAAGTGAGGATATAAGTGGTAGAAAATTTGTATTCCAAATTCCCCACAACAGGCGGAATTGAAATACCTCATAGATCTCAGGAGTCCAATTCCTTCAAAAGAAGGAATTGAATTCCAAAATTTTTGTGGGTCCTGCCACTTTTTCAATTCTTCCAGATTTAGTAAACACTAGAGTAGTCCGTAATCAGAATTCAATTCCACATTTTGATTCCGATTACGGGTACGTAAACGCGCCATAAGATAGGAATTCATTTTCTGGAAAGAAGCATAATGGAGTTCTTATATATATATATATATAGTCGAATATTGAATAAGTTCCTCACATTTACCTTTTTTCCTGTTTTCTTTACTGAGGGGAATGTTTTGAAGCCGTCGGATGACAAACATCTGATATATACATGTATATATATGTAGACGGATCGTTAAAATACATTATGAAGTGAGCAGTATAAAATGAATGTCAAAAGCGTGTGTCCCTAGATCTGATCATATATATAATCCCTAACAAACTTACATCCTTAGCTCTACATATATATGACTTCATGCGTGTTACCACCAAGGAACAATAGCTTGTACGTCAAGATGACAATGTTTTAAACTTTTCATGCAATGTTATGTAGAAAGATTAAAGAGTAAATTGTATCAATGGTCTCTTAACTTTAATTAAATTGGAGCAATGGTCCCTTAACTAAAAATTCATTACCATTTGTCCCTCAACTCATCAGAATGTGTAGCTATGATCCTTTTTGTCAACTTTGATAGAATTTTGTCAAACTGAGTTATGTTGGAAGGACCATTGTTACAATTGGAGTCTCTCAACTCATCAAAACGTGTAGCTATGGTCATTTTCGTCAACTTCGTCAGAATTTTGTCAAAATGAGTTATGTTGGAAGGACCATTGTTACAATTGGGTTAAAGATGAGGGATCATTGCTCCAATTGGGTTAAAGTTGAGAGACTGTTTCTTCAGTTGAATTAAAGTTGGGGGACTAATGATAATGAATTTTTAGTTAAGGGATTATAGCTGCACGTTTTGATGAGTTGAGGGACCAATGGTAATAGATTTTTATTTGAGGAACTATTGCTCCAATTAAGTTAAAATTAAGGGATCATTGCTACAATTTACTCAAGATTAAAACATATAATATCGTGTATCAAATTTAAAATATCGCCACTTTAACATCTTGTTGCATATAAATCACTCTTCGACCAAAATATACAATCAAACCAGACATATGAACATATATATGTCCCACAACATATATTGGGAGATAAGTCCAAAATATATAAAGTCTAATAAAATAACACCAATTGTGGTCTATAACTCTACTGAAGAAGATAATTTTTGCCTTTTTTTTATTTAATCTACACTACATAAACATGCATGTTCTTCATTACGAGCAGGGAAATGGAAGAAAACAAAGGTTTCCAGGACCCGACCTGGCCATCCTGCCTAACCCTAACGTAAAGATGATGAGATCCTTTCTTCCTGAGTCGACACGTTATATGTTTGAACAGAACACAAACGGGGTACACGCCCTGTACATGTTTTTTCCCCTTTTCTTTTGCATATATAATATAATATATATACACACAAACACATAAACTTCAGAGTTGAGAGCAGTACAAAACCTATATCCGATAAAATTGAACTGCCTCCCTCCCTCCTATCTAGATTTCTCTCTTCCGTTTCCTCCCAAGAGTCCAGCTGCTGAGAGACAGATGGGAGAAAGAGATAAAGAGATAATAATAGAATCCAAATCTGTTATATGTATGTATGTATGTATGCATGCAACACCAGAAAATGAAAATGATCGATCTGAAATAATTCACTGCCATATTACAATACCAAATATAGATTAGAGACAAGACACGTCGGTAGGTAGCTCACACCAGAATGACACACATGCAAATGCAATAACTCGATCGATCCATCATGTATTGACGGCTTGTACCTAAAAAATGGGCTTCTTCATCGAGTTATAAGGAAGGTTGGGTCCCAAGGTTTACAAGCTGGAATTCTAAATTCCTAGCTGTACAACTCCGAGTTGCAGCCATCTCATTTCTCATATCTCTGTGTGGATATCGGAAGAAACCAAACCCCTTGGCCCTTGCCTTGACTTGTAGACCCCCGCATAAGTCCAAATGGTCCCCAACCTATGGGAGCAAGAGCAACAAACTTGGCCTCCATTATTGTCTCGTATGTCCCCATCCCATAATAATCTCATTCCAACAAGAATTTAATATTTTCATCAATCATCCCCCATTCTTAATGTTAATTACATCATCGACAACTATATTTTCAATGGGAACCATTGTATTGACCTTGCATTTGTTTTAAGCCACAATATTGAAACAAAGCTTCAAAGACTTCATTGTATTTTAGGGATTGTTTCATAACCATTTTGTTTTTTGCTTTTTGCTTTTTATTTTCATTTTTTCTTCATTCATTTTTTTATTTATTTTCAACCTTCACACTACTCTTCTTCATCCTTCCTTCCTCCCATATACTTTTTTTGTACCTCAAAGACAACATCTAAAAACGAAAAATAAAATAGTCATCAAACCTGAACTTTATTTTTTTGAAAAATGCAAAATAAAGGAAGGCATAAAATTCTCATATATAATAACCAATGTGGTGAACAATTAATGGCCTTGTAAGCAAATAATGGTGTAGTTATACCACGCCCATCTCTTATGAGTTGGAAGACTTCAAATTTCGTGTCTTCATGTCTTCATGTCTTCACGTAGGAGGAGTCCGTTAATTAGTTAGGTATAATTATTGTAGTTGTTTCTCATGAATTTAATTAAAAATATATGTCGAATTTTAATTCATTTGGTTCATATAATTGTGTGTGAGTTACAAAAATGTGAGTATGATTAAGGTTTGAGTAATGATAGGTAGACTAATTTGCAAACTAAATGATGCGTCATCAATACGAAATAAACATGTTAATCAACACTTAAGTAATAATTCAATCATCAATTTCATGTCATTTAGTTCACAAAAACATGAGGTGACTGAGAATCCATGAAGAGTCTCACTTTGAGAATGTCTCCTCAGCATTTCTCTTGACATAATCGAGAAAGATCTATTTTTTTTAACAGACAATATTATCTACACTTAGAGGGTGGGGGAGTGGACTAAGTCTCATAATAGACTAGCAATAATGTGGTTCAAAATTGCGACCTTAAACTTCTTATTTACAAGTAAAGAGAAATACCGTAGTACTAAGTGACAATTAAGAAAGATCTATTTAGTTATGAAAAAAAAAATGAAAGGATGCATTAATTCGTTTATGAATTTCAGTATATTAATTTATTGCCTGCGGGGAACTAGGAGGAATTATTCTAAGCTTCATAACATATTTAGGTATAGAAATATAAGCTGCTGCCACTGCTATCTGTTTATGAACTTGGGTTGGGGATCATGTGCGATATTAAAATGATTGATCCTACAATACACACCATAATAACCACACACACAACCCTCAACCCCAACCCCAACCCCAATAATGTACTGAGAATGGAAGAAAAGGAAGGGAAGGCATTGCCATCGTGGTGGTGGCAGCAAGGCAAGCATTGTCCAATAGTCTGGCTGATCTGGACACTTGGAGTGGTCCTTGAAACGCGGGACCCGACACTTGTACATATGCTTAGAAGATCACAAGGTGACGTGGCCAAGAGAATGGCAGGAATGAATGAATGATTTTCTGTGAGGTAGGGTTTGGGTTTTGGTGGGGGCACGGCGCTCTTCGCTGCTCCAGACTCGAGGCAGAGGGGAAAGGTAAATGGAAAAGGGAGAGAAGGGGAAATTAAGTTAATTATACAAGTGGAAGAGACAAAGCCCATGCCCATGCTGATGCTGGCAAGTGGCGGTCTATCCACCCATCCATCCATCCATCCATCCATCCATATTTCATGTGCTAATAATCAAAGAAATATGAAATGTCGGTGAAAAATTATAAAGGCGAAGCAAAGCAAAAGGAAAAGCATGATTCCTGTGCCTTACAATGCAAGGGTCGCTTTTTCTACTTTCTCCCCGGTCCTATAAATTAAAATTACCTTGCTCGCTTGCTTATCATCCCACTCGATCCAATTTTATTAATCCCTCTTTCTCATTTTCTCTATTCCCTATAAAATTCTTTACATTTTACTGTTAGAATCGTCATATCATCAAACTTACTATCTTTCCTTCATTTCTTGAAATTTAGAGACAAACTTATCTCATCCTTAATCATTCATTTCGAACAATTCAAAGAACATATTCTCTAAAAAAAAGTTGCTTTTTGTACAAGCTTTTCTTTTAGTTTATGAAACTAAGTCCTACTCTCCTAAGGTCCTTAAGATTTGTGAAGACTAAATGCATATTAACCATAAAGTTATATTAGTTTAGATCTAAAGGCTTAAAATATTTGACAACTTGATAAACCAAAACAAGAAAATGAGTTTCCTAATAGTCCACGAATTTTAAGTTGATTTTGCTTATTAAATTATCAAATATTTTAAACTTTTAAATCTAAATAAATATAATCTTGTGATTAATATATATTTGGTCCTCACAAATCTTCTAAATAAAGACATGAAAACTTGCTTTTGTATCGCTAAGAAGCATCTTATACTGGCCCAAAACATTTAAAAAAGAAAATATCAAAGCGCCTTCACATGTCACACTATACCACATATGGAAATTACTTTTTATTTTTATATTTTTTATCGTGTAAGTTTAAATTAATAGATAAACTATGCTTATTACTTAACCACCCTCTTATCAATGAATCAAACACTTAATATGTCTATCTTTAGGCGTCCTCAATTTGTTCAAATACTTAATATGTCTATCTTTGGGCGTCCTCAATTTGTTCATTCATCATTACTCTTAATCTTACTTATCCTGTAGAGTTGGCTATTAATCCATATTACCAGCCATAATAGGACAATTAATGGTCATTAATATATAACCCACAGAGCAGCGTTAAATTCTATGAACGACTGCATTTGCTGCAACAAAAGATGATAAACCCTTTCTTAAAAACATCATAATTTTATAATTTTATTGAGAATTATTATTATCACTTCAAAAATCTCTTTTGACATTTCAAATTTTTTATAATTAAAAAAAAAAATTACACTTATGAAAAATAAAAAATAAAAATTTTGAAATGCTAATAACAATTCCCAATCTCATTTTAACATCCGCTAATCAAAACATTCATGGCAAAATGTCAAGTAAATCGAATATATTATTACAACAAACCCGTACCTATCTTTTACGCCCACAAGGATGAAGTGTTGAACCCAAGAACCCGTGATAGATCACCGGGTATATCCAGTCAGAACCATGCGGTGACCGGGTGCACCCACTGTAATTGGTCATATCATAGGGTCGTAGGGTTGGGAGACTTGAGAGAGAATCTAACCACAGTGTGCAGCGAGAGGTGTGTGCTTGGTGGGGCTGCCAGCTATTAAGTTCATAGTAATGTTATTTATACAATATTGTTGTTTTATATTTTTACACTATCATGGATGATATTTAATATGGATAACTAATTAATAAAAATTTATTATTTAATTTATTATTTAATAAACTAATTATTAAATAAAATTAGTTAATTAAATGATGATTGTGATATACAAAGAGTTTTTTTTTTCTTTCTTTGGTTTTGCAAATTTTTCAAATGATGTAGTTGTCCACATCAGATGTCATATCGAGTGATATAGAAATGAAGTATAAAAATAAAAAATTATTATTAGTACTCCAAAAATCTTATTTGGCACTCTAAACTTTTTATAATTAGAAAAAAAATACATTTATGAAAAGTGTAAAATAAAATTTTTAAAACACTAATAACAATTCTCTAAAAATATGATATAAATAACATTACTCTTAATTTCAAGGATCAAACCTTTTTTCTCTCTCTTTTTTATTTTATTTTATTTCTATTATCAAGAGTCAAAGCTGGCAATTTCTTTTATTAATAATTATTGTTATTATAAAAAAGAGGGCTTTGTTCTCTCCACCACCTTCTTTCCCTTATAATTACTCTCCAAATTTTCGAGCAGATTTCAAAATCGTCCTCCTCCTCCTTCTCCTCCCTCTCTCTTTCTCTCATCTTCTTATTCTTTCATTTTTTTTGCTTCCATATATAAGTACATATTTGTGCTTCCTTCCCTTCCCTTCCCTTGCCTTGCCTTGTTTGGAAGGGAATATTGCAGAGAGAAAAGAGAAGGGAAGAGAGGCGAGGAGAGGAGAGGAGAGGGGGTTGATGGTGAATGGTGAAGTCTCTTACAAGAGATTAACAGCAACAATGACTACTACCAATTCATCTTCCTGGCTCTCTTCCACTTCCAATGAGAAGAAGCACTGGTGGCTCAGCACCCGAAAGGTATTGCTTTTCATCTTATTTCTTACTTAGTTGATTCATTCTTTACTCAATAATTATACATATACATATGTACAGAACTCAATTACAAAATGTTAGTTTAAACTTTGATGGTAATCTTGATTGCACAGATTGTGGAAAAGTATATGAAAGATGCCAGAAGCCTGATTGCGACCCACGAATACAGCGAGGTACCATCGGCGGTGGGCCTTCTGGACGCGGCTCTCGCCATCTCCCCGCGCCTGGAGGAAGCCCTCGAACTCAAGGCCAGGTCTCTCCTCTATCTCCGCCGCTTCAAGGAGGTCGCCGATATGCTCCAGGACTACATTCCCAGCCTCAAAATGGCAACCGACGACTCTTCCTCCTCCTCATCCTCCGGTGGCTCTGACAATTCGTCTCAGCCGCATTCCCGTGAGCGAGTCAAGCTTCTCTCCTCCAACAGCGGCAACTCGGCCTCCAGCTCGCCGGATCGGGATCCTTCCTTCAAGTGCTTCTCTGTCTCAGACTTGAAGAAGAAGGTCATGGCAGGCCTCTGTAAAAACGGCGACAAGGAAGGGCATTGGAGGTAAATTAAACCCCTCGGATTGATTGCTGCTCTGTTGTGTTGTGTTCTGTTCCATTGGTTAATGCGCGTTCGATTTCTAAAATTGTTTTTCTTCTGTGTTATGCTTTTTATGACTTTACGAGTATTATTTATTTTCAGATCAGCCTTCTTGTTGTGCCTTATACGTTTCACTAATAAATGCACCTGCCAACTTTTGTAAATGAAATCCTCGATTTTCGGCCCCCAATTTCAAAAGAGAGAGAAAGAAAAAAGAAAAAAAAAAACCACTAATCCTATTTTGTGTATTTGTTCAACTTGGTTTAACCAGTTCGGTAGGGTAGTCCTTTGTAATGTTTTGGTACACTTATGTAGCTGAGTTGGAAAAATCTTTGTTCAAAGAGTACTCGGGACTTGGGGCAAATTGGACATGAGAAGGATGAATTCCTGTTGTGTTCCGGAAAATTTGACTTCCATATTTGCAGAGCCAGCTAACCAATTTTAAAAATAAATAAAATATAACCCAATTGGCATTCACATTTCGAAACCTAGTCACATCGCATATGCCCCACCATTTTATAAACTTAGGGTACCATTTCTTGCTTTAAATTAGAAAATTAATGAAAATAATTTGAAATTTTTAAATTTAAAAATATGAATAAAATAAAGAATAAAATGAATAATATCATAACTGATTTTTTTAGTATAAAAATATTTTTTTTCGTTAAAATGAACAATATTAAAACTTTTCGTTAAATTTTTCTTATCTTATAAATTTGATGTTATTATTGAAAATAAAAAACAATTGCTAATTGAGTTAATTTACCACGTGTTGACACAGGTATTTGGTTCTGGGCCAGGCGTGTTACCACCTTGGCCTAATGGAGGACGCCATGGCTCTTCTCCAGACCGGGAAACGCCTCGCGTCCGCCGCATTCCGCCGCGAAAGCATATGCTGGTCCGACGACAGTTTCTCTCTGTCCAGCTTCAATCTCTCTAACGACACAGTCTCTTCCGCCAACGCACCCGCCACGCCTCCTAGGATGTTATCCGAGTCCGAAACCGTTACCCATCTCCTTAGCCACATTAAGCTCCATCTCCGCCGCCGAACCGCCGCAATCGCTGCCCTCGACGCAGGCCTTTACTCAGAGGCCATCCGCCACTTCTCCAAAATCGTGGACGGCCGGCGTGGAGCCCCACAGGGATTCCTGGCAGAGTGCTACATGCAGCGCGCCTCCGCTTTCCGGGCGGCGGGACGGATCGCTGAGGCGATCGCGGACTGCAATCGGACTCTGGCTCTTGAGCCGAGTTATATACAAGCATTGGACAGGAGAGCCTCACTTCTGGAGACCATCAGGTGTTTGCCGGATTGCTTACATGACCTGGAGCACTTGAAGCTTCTGTACAATTCCATCTTGAGGGATCGGAAGCTGCCGGGGCCGGCGTGGAAGCGGCACAACGTGAGATACAGGGAGATTCCGGGGAAGCTGTGTTTGCTGACGACCAAGATACAGCAATTGAAGCAGAGGGTGGCTTCAGGGGAAACAGGGAACGTGGATTACTATGCTTTGATTGGGTTGCGACGCGGGTGTTCGAGGTCTGAGTTGGAGAGAGCGCATTTGCTGCTCTGTTTACGACACAAGCCCGATAAGGCTACCATTTTCATTGATCGGTGTGAGCTGGCGGATGATCGGGATGTGGATTCAATTAGGGATAAAGCGAAGATGTCGGCTCTGTTGCTTTACAGATTGCTGCAAAAGGGTTATTCAAACGTGATGGCAACCATCGCGGAGGAGGAGGCAGCGGAGAAACAGAGGAAGAAGGCTGCAGCTGCATTACAGGCAGCTCAAGCCGCAGTAATTCAAGTGCAAGTGTCCCAAACCCAAGCCCAAGAATCTCGAATGGAATCCTCCTCCTCTTGTTCTTTCAATTCTAGCAATAGGAACGGTAGTAATCATAACAACAACAACAACACGCACTCCCCGTCAGCGGAAGCGAAAGCAGCGGCGGCAGCGTCGTTCCAAGGGGTGTTTTGCAGAGACATTGCGGTGGTGGGGAGTTTGCTGTCGCAGGTTGGGTTTAACCGCCCAATTCAAGTCAAGTATGAGGCATTGAGTTGCTGATTGGAAAATTGCAAGTATATTACCGGCGGGAAGGATCTTGCTTCAGTTTGTTTTCTGTCTGTACAAAAAAGCCGGGAAATTTTGTCACCATTTTTTCCATTATCCTTATCTACTACTACTAGTAGCTACTACGGTGTTGGACTGGTACATGTACAAATTTTCTACTTTTTAATTTTTCGCTTTAGCTTAAAATTGGATGCCTTTTCCCTTTTTTTTTTTTTTTTTTTTAGTTTCTTTTTGAAATTAAATATATAAATTTCATATTCGCATTTGTTGTTTTAAAATTTTGTGGATGCATCCACAACTGTAATCGTATTGAAATATTGAATGGGAATAGGGATGGGGTAGGGTAGGGTTTCGAATACAATTCATAAAGTTGGGGGGCCTTGGCTTGTCTGCCATGTCTTTTCAGTTGCTACTTCTCACCCAAACAATGCTTTGGTTCGCTTGAGCGCGCGCCTCATTACCCACCCGCTCGCTCGCTCACTTGTAATCAATGCTATGCTTATTATAATCGAAACTGTTTTATTTTCTTGAGCATACACTTGGCTAATAACATATAGGCAGGCGTAGGCCTTATTTTTGGTCGGATTTAATTGGAAATACATTTTTCAATTTCAATCCAAAAAGTTTTAGAAATACATATCATTTTCAATTTTGGAATTTCAAAATTATATGAGTTATGACTTCATCTATGCCAAGATAAAAGAAAATCCATAGCATCTTCATGCTCTCTACATAATATAAAATTATATAGTTCTCAAATTCTCATTTTTGTATGTATTCAAGGGAGTTGTAATTGAATAAAGAGTTACATACTTGAACGCATTGTATTTCAAATTCAAAGTAAATAAGTACATAATTAAGTATATATAATAGAGTTCGAAACATCAAATCGGATTCAGAATATTACATATATTCCAATTCCTATTCAATTTTTTTTCGAATTTTGGAATTTGAATTAGACAGAATATTTTAGAGTTTTTCAGTTTGAAATATATTGAAATTTGGTATTCGTCTCCCAAGTTGCACCCTTTAATGAAATGAGTGAATACGAGCGATTATTATTGAATGGTGAGACAGAGACCAGAGAGGGAGATAAATAATGGAGATTGGAGAGATGGCAAATGCGGGTGATCCGTGGGTGGGTTAGATATTTACATGGGTGAAAGGGGGAGAAAGCACATGTGTAGGAAAAAGTTTGTCAGTCTTTCGTTTGTATTTTTCACTGCCGGAAGTGGGAAGTGGGAAATCGAAAGAAAGTGCATGGTTGGTGGCCAATCCAAGGAATCCATAGTCCAACTCCAACACACGACGCGAGGCCTGCGATGCGATGCAGAAGGAGGGTAACTAATCAATCAAACACGAAATTGAACACTCAATACAATGGTTTAGGGCATCTCTGTATGTCTCTCTCAGTCTGCTTCCTTCGTTCCATGATTCAATCCGTACACTGTAAATTTGTTCTTTTCTTTGTTGTTTCTTTCCACTCTCTTTTCTCCTTTCTCCATCCCTGCGTTGCAACCAATGCTAAAGTAAAAGAATAATCAATAATTATGCATCTCCATCTATCTCCATGTGTGAAGTGCTGGTTGGGAGGAGCGGAATGCGCTTTATTTATTTATCTGTTCACATATTTTACTTTATAAATTATTCCACTCTTACTTTGCAACCCCGTAAAGAGACGTGCCTCTTTACAAAATCAAGAAAAATGGAAATGCTACTGGTACTGCGCGCGCACACAGAGATTTATATAATGATATTACAGAATCCAGATACATTCATTCAATTCATTCATGCATGTGTTCGTAAATCTAAAATACTGTTTTCAAGTAATATCTTTCATACATACAACCGTTTGTGTTTGTGTTTGTGTTTGTGTTTGTGTGCATGTGCTATTACAGAATACAGAGTGATTAATAAGAGAGGTATATATACATATATTTAAAAGGTTCGGATCTAGAGACATATTTTGGACACTCATTTTGTAAGGTCTTTGTAATGTAATTCAAAGTTCCGAGACATATCTCTGCCAAAAAAAAAAAAGACAAATAAAAAAACTATTAAATGGACGAATAAGGTTCTACAAAGAAACACTAATTTTAATCTAACTGTCATATGACTTCGAATTTGGGTGATTTTTGAAAGAGATGATATTTGAGAAAAGACATAAAAGATAGACGGTCGACTTACCAAAATACATTACAAAGTGAGACCACAAAAATGTGTATCATAATGTGTGTCAAAAGCGTGTGTCTCCTGATCTTAATTCATATTTAAAAATAAATAGATAAATAAATAAATAAAGACGTTGGTAAGATTCAATTTCCATAAGAAAGAAGAAGAACAACTTATGTAGAATGAGTTTACTATTACGTGATATTCCAATCTAATAACACATTGTCATGTGAAGGAAAACTTACAAATAAACATTTATTATTGAACAAAGAGATGTCACATGACTCTAAACTCGTTTCATGTAAATCATTCTAAAAAAGAAGAGACAGAAGGCTTTTAAGTTGGGGATTATTTAAGATGGGAGAAGGGGGGCTGTTGGAATTTAATGAGATGAACAACCACCATCCAGAATTACATTACAGATGAGATGGTTAATCGCTTTTGTAGTTAAATTGTAATTGAGTTTATGGTTTTGGGTCCTAAAAAAGCAAGGGGTTATCTGTTCCATGGGAAAAGTCTGTCTACTGGCTACTGCTCCATCCAAAATTTACTAAAATTCTAAAACGAAATTCAATTAATTACATTTGCATTATTTCCTTTTCTTTCTCGTCAGTTTTCACTTTGCCTGAAAAGAGGATAGGATACGACTGTTTGCCAGGACAGGACTAGTACCCCGGCCCCACGCAAATGCCGATGCCAAATGCCAGAAAAAGATTCTATTGGTCCCAGCCTACACACACCTCACTTCTGGGTTCTGGACGTTCTGGTGGTGTTGGATCATGAAATTATCTACCAAGCATGCACTGCATTCAACTCAAGTAAATTTGATCAATTGAAAACCTCGTGAATGATGGACTACCCCCAAAATTTATGTTTGTTTTTCTATACTACATTGGATTCTCCTTTTTTTAGTATACTGAAGTAAGCTAGATGATATAATATGAGTTGTTAAGTTTTCCATTATAATGATTGACCAACTAAAGTGAATAAGTAGGGTTAAGACTTCAACAAGACAAGCCACTAGCTCACTGCTAACCAAACATACTAATATTATTCTTAACTTAATTACATGTGTAATCTAATAGGTGCGAAATTTTATTACAAAATACCTCAATTCACTTAGAAGTGAAACCATTTAATATAAATTGTAATTTATTTTGTAAGTTGAATGATATGAGACTTTTTACATTATTCAGCAACTTATGCAATCGGTTAAAGTTAAACGAAACCAGAAAAAAAAAAAAAAATCGTTTGATTAACACCAAACATATCATTGCCACTTAGTACTATGATGTGGTGTTATTCATGCATCCCTTAATGTAAATATACCATTCTTAAAGAAACACCAAACAACAAACAGACCATTTACACAAGTCACGGTTTCCTTTTCTTTTGTTGCAAGTGATGATATGAGCAGTGAGCTCCTTTTATTCCTATCACTCCGCTTTAGCTTCCGTCCTTTCAATCCACTCTTCAATTATGTTTGCTTTGCTTAATTTGCTTAATTTGCTCCACCATTTAAGAAACATCAAGCAAAAAGATGAATTGGGAATTTCCAATTATCACTAATCTAATCATTTTCGTGCATGTATTAACAGTATTATGATTAATCAAATTTACCAACCGGATCCAAATCTCTCTTTCTATATAATATAATTGCAACATGTTCTTGGGTGTTGAAAAGTAGTAGGTTAGAGACCACTTGCTAATAATCAACAATCCGCAAGGCTGTAATTGCGCTCTTAAGACTAAATTACTATCTCTCCTTTTTTTTTTCTTTTTTTTTTTTTTTTTTTTTTAATGCTCCTTCTTGTGCTTTGATGTATGATGACATAAGTAGGAGTATGCTTGGTTTAGTGTTCAAAACGATCGTGCTATGTATAGTAAAAATAATACGTGAAGACCGGTGTTTTATACGATAGTAATGACTGTTAATCTATCAATGAAATCACTATTGTTTTTGTCCAAAAAGTATAACAAATTAAG
Organism: Pyrus communis; assembly: GCF_963583255.1. NCBI lineage: Eukaryota > Viridiplantae > Streptophyta > Magnoliopsida > Rosales > Rosaceae > Pyrus > Pyrus communis. The sequence goes on from NC_084816.1 coordinate 25,218,873, forward strand.
TGAAAGTAGGTCTTTCTTTGACCATATATACCTTTGCAGTGTCTCCTTTTAGGCTTTTAGGCTTTTAGCTAGCTGTGGAAGTTTTGTTCTTTGTTGTTGAAAGTTGATTGGCTTTTTTTTTTATTTTCCCAAAAAAAAAAAAGTTGATTGGCTTTTATTCGCTCTCCATGCATCTCACGGCTCAAGGCTCAAATACTAGTACATGTGTACCATATGAATGATGATAATGATATAGAATTAGGGTATTTTTATTAGCATCTCACATATTGTTGAATAAACCTACATAAAAATTTATTATTAAATGGCATATACTTTTATATGAAATGACTATCTAACCCACGAAAACCAAATTAGTTGAAGTAAAACAATCAAATTAGTTGAGCCAATAAATTTCAAGAAACAAGCTGCCAAAAACTCGTCGAATTCGAGTTGTTTAGCAGGCGGAGCATTTCTCTGATCCACTTGTCGGCAGCGGAGCAAACATGAAGTTTAACATTGCAAATCCCACCTTTGGGTGCCAAAAGAAGCTTGAGATCGACGACGACACCAAACTACATGCATTATGGGACAAGAGGATCTCTCAAGAAGTCAATGGTGATGTATTGGGCGATCACATTAGGAGGTATGTCAAAACCTACCGCAGAACATTCACAAACAAAAAAATGAAAAATAAAAAAAATTTCAGCTTTAAAAAGTAATACTTTCACGATAATTCGAATCAAAACCAATGCAGGAGTGCCTTTCAGTTAAAGCCGCTGAAATGTCTGTAGAAAAGGAACGTTTGATGTTTGCTTTTAATTTGGGTCTTAGAGATATTGTTCTCAAGCTTGACGCGAAAGGAGTGGTGGCGGCTGATATTACGTCTATGGAGGATTTTATGGGTTCAGAGGGTTGTATCATGGAGAATATACAAATGTTGGGGAAAAGTTTCGAATGTTTTTTTGTCAATGGTAGAACAGAAAGCTTGTTGTGGCTCATGAACTAGCTCAGTATGCAGTTCGTGCTAATGATTTTAAATCTGGGATTGAAGAGGAGCCTAGTTAACTCTCTCCTCTTGTACTGTCGGTTGATTCCTCATGTTAATGAAAGTCATATTTTCATAAAAAAATGAAATAAAAAATCTATAAACATAACTAAATGTGCAGAAAATTGATGGAAGACTAAACCCTCGAGTAGACAAAACTAAATGCGCAAAAAATTGAATAGAGAATATAAAAAAGAAATCTTAAATTTCACAAAGAGTGTGGGTGTAAAGGTAGTATTGAAAAGTATGTGAAGTGTATTAAGATAAATTTTAATCTAAAAAAACGTGAGGTCTACTAAATATGTGAGGTGTAGTCGACAAAATGTAGGGTGTGTATAAAACAATCCTAGAATTATCTCTAATTGTATTTGTTATTCTTAATTAATTTGTTCCTCCTGAGTCCTGTCCTGAATAATCTATGCATCCGAATTAATTTCCCGTTGGTGGGGTGGGTGGTAGTACTGGAAACTGCAAGGAGGTTAAATTGTATTAAACGCAGGCTAGTGATGCGAGAATTATACGCGCATAAATTAAACCCTCTTTTTGTCAATTGTAGTATATGTATAAGTAGGGATCGTTCTAGACCGGGGATTAGGAGGGATTGTTAACCACTTGGATTTGACTCAAAAACGTAAAAACAAAGTTAAAAACGTTCACAAAGACTCAAAGGACTCAAAACAAGTTCAAAAGACTCAAAACTGCCTAAAAACACTAACTAGGCAGTTTCTGACCTTAAACCCAATGTTGGACGAATTTAAGATTATGGCTTGATTCAAACGTAAAAACACAATATAAAACACTAAACTAGACTCAAAGAATGTAAAACTAAACACTTAAAACATTAAAACAAACCAAAAGACTCAAACATCACCCAAAACACTCAAAACTGCCTTAAAATCACTTTCTGGGCAGTTTTGAGCACTTTGGTGAATTTGGACGAAATTGGGAAATAAAATGAATCAAAACACTTAAAAGCACAAACTAAATTGATTTCTAACTAAATTGGACATTTAAAGTAAAGGGGGATTCAGATTTATACGAAAATTGAAATAACAAAACAAGTTAATAAACTAAACAGATTGTAAAACGAATTTGATGGAATGGAATGAATGGATGACAGAATGGCTAAGGGATTCATCTCCATACATGTTATACTTGCATAATAAAATGATTTCCAATTGCATTTCAATAAACCATGAAACTCAACACCCCGGGTTAACCGTGATGCACTAATTAACCTTCAAATCTTCCTAACGTTATTGAATTGGATGGGTTAGCGCATACAACAATTCAAAACATTCCCCACAAGTCCTCAACATGAATGCATAGAAGAGATACAAGCAAGAATCATTACGCTCTATGAAAATTATAAGTGTTGACGAGGCATTCGTTACTATGGATTGCATGAAACTTATGCCAAGAATTCATTTAACGCGATTGTTTATAAGCAACCTCCACTACTTGTGAATATAAGTTCATAACGATTAGGTGAAACTCACTTATATTCTAGCGTCATATTCATGCATGAAAATTAAGTGTGCACTCTCAATAAACATACATAAATAAGTTATCAATCAAACAGTTAAACGAATTGAATCCACAACTTATGAAACGCAATTAGAAGTATTCAAATCAAAATGCAAGCATAAACATATATTCGAATCACCCCCTAACCAAGGGGGTTTAGTTCCTCATGGTACAAAACAAAGAGAATCAAAGAAACACCTAAACATTCCAACAACTCAAACTTGAATTGTATGAACGTTTAGGCCCTTTTATCTTCCATTCCTCATTCGTACAAAACAAAGAGTATTGACATTAAACCTTGAAATCAAAGAAACACCTAAACATTCCAACAACTCAAACTTGAATTGTATGAACGTTTAGGCACTCTTCTCTTCCTCTTCGTTGTAGCACAAGGTCTAGGGATAGTTTGATGGTGTGAATGGTTTGGGGAGTGGTGGAAATGGAAGAGGAGTGGTGGAAATGGAAGGATGGTGTTTGGATTGTAAGGGAGGGCACGGCACAAGGGTGGTTTGATGTCTACATTCTGAAAATGGAAGAGTTTGTGACTGAAATGTGTATGAATGAGAATGAATGCAATGGATGCTTATTTATAGGTGAAATGGGGGGAACATGACAGCTAGGAGGGAATGTGGCTGCATGTTTGAATGATTAAAGGATGCATGTGGGTTGGAATTGCATGTGCAATGAATATGTGGCTGCATGTGTAAGGGGACAATCTGAAAATGCATGTGAAAGCATGTGTTGGCTGCAATGATGAAATGGATGGGAGTGCATGTGGCTTAATTAATTAAAGGGAGTGCATGTGCAATGTTTTAAAGGATGGAATGCATGTGAATATGATGGAAATCTGATGGGAATGGGAGATGCATGTGCTGATTTATGCATGTGATTTATTTATGAAGGGAATGCATGTGCAATGAAGTGGAATGACAGCTAGGTTGAATATATTTAAAGGGAGTGCATGTGGCTTGGTTGGAATGAATGAAATGCAATTTGAAGTGGGAGATGGAATGGGATGCATGGCAATGATGGTGTTTGTGTGAATGATGGCAGATTGTGTGGATGAATGATTAGGGTCTTGTAAGGGTGGAAATGCATGTGGAGTGCATGGTTGTGTTGGTTGAATTAAAGAATGGGAATGCAATCTGAAATGCATGTGAATTATGTTGGAAAGAAGGGGAAGTCACGGCTATGGGAGAATATGAATGGTTTTAAATGTCCTAAAACTAAAGGGAACAAAGTTTCAACACTTTGGTCTTCAATTAGGTCTTCAATTTCGTCCAACACTTTGGCTCCAAGCATAAGCTATCCATCATTAGCCCAAAAGTGCTCCAAAAGTCTCCAAAATGCATCTTTTTGCTCCTTTAGCCCTTTGGACCTACAAACACACGAAAATAGCTTAAAGTACTAAAATAACTAAAGAAACATAACGTAAATGCACGAGAACAAGCCATTTAAGTCGCATGAATATGCTCCTATCAGCTAGCTAACCAGCTTGGTCGCAAACATACATACATACATACATACATACATACATACATATATATATATATATATATATATATATATAGACACATACTGTTTTTAATATATCCTTTCAAGTTTGGTCCATCCACCATTAATCACTAGTGGTAACCATTATATATAAATATGGTATTTCTTTGTACATTATAAATCTTAGTTGTTATTATATATGATATACAGAAGACAAGGCAAGGAGGGAAGGACAAACATATATATGTAATATGTCATGTGCGCTCTCCAGGCATGATTCACCACAGTCTCTCTCTTTCTTAGAAGATAAGAAAAAGGTGATCGAGGACTGAGGAGGGAGGAGGTTCGATCGGATGGAGCACTGAGAGAGCAGAGCTTGGAAATAGAAATGGAAAAAAAAAAAAATTGGATATATCAGGGTGGAAACTAGAACCAAGCACGTACTAGAACTAGAAGAGAAGGGCTCAGGACTTTAGGAATTCATGTGGTGTTAAATTTTAATACGAGAAGTATTCGCTTGAATATCAGATATTTAAAAAAAAAATTCTCCCTAGTTGTACAATTAGAAGAAGTAAATAAACACGTGATGTTTGAATGTTGGAAACATACGTAAGTTAACATTTAAAAAGGGTTAAGTCGTGGCCAGATATGATGATGTCGTCACTGCAACTAGCTGCCACCCCATCCCATATGAACCTCAGTGCGAATACTTATCATCATATATATCATATTTTCACGTGCTGCCCGAGCCTTCCCTCCCTCGTTACTCGTTTCATCTCATCTCTCTCTCAATTCTCAAGTCTGATCAGCTCAACCGATCCAATCCAAACAAAGACAATACAATATGAATATGAACATGATTATGATGATGGGGGTTAGTTAATTTATTTAATTGGGGTTTAGGGTTTGGTGTGTTTTGGGGAGCTTGTACACTAGTGTAGGCTCTGTAGGTCTTCCCCTTGTCAAAGCACGAAAACACTAATAAACTAATAATATGCAACTTCAAGCACAACATTCCTTTCACATTGTAATCCATCGAGATCTATGCATGTATATAGAGAAGGATAATGTTATTCACACATTCATTTTTATTTTTTATATATTTTTTGTTAATTTTGAGTCATTGATCTTCTTTAATTCATTCGAATAGCCAGAAATTGAGAAAGTGTGTAAAAAGTAAAAATGGATGTTTGGATAGCGTTACCCATAGAGAAATGTTAAGGAGATTTTCTCAAAGTTATACTCTCCATTCAACCTTATAAAATGAGAAATGCGAAGCAAACTCTCTCAAAAGTGGAACTTTGCATGGACTATTTGTCATCTCATATTTTTGACACAATGTTTTATAACATTGACACGGGAATTGACGTTAAACTGTAAAGTGACAGAGAGTCCATAAAGAGTCATACTTTAAGAGAGTCTCCTCAATATTTATTTTATAAAACCTTGCGCAAAAAACATGAAGTGACAGAGACTTCATGAAAAATCTTACTATTCCTTGATTCAGCACTATATTTATAATCTTAATAAATAAAAAACAATTCCTTAATTCAGCACTATATTTATAATCTTAATAAATAAAAAACAATTCCTTGATTCAAGCACTATTTTGCTTTGGACTGGGTTCATTTCAAATGCTCGCTCCGTTTAAAATAAAAGGACAACCATGAAATGAAATGAAATAATATATCCGATGATATATTTGCCTGCCCTCCACACCCCAGTTTCAGTTTCTAACTTCGTAATTGAAACGGACCAACAACAAAACCCAACAGCCCATCATCAATACAACAAAACCCAACGGCCCATCATCAATACTCAATATAAAGTGTATGCAAGTGACAGGGCTTATGGTTAATTCTCACTTTATATTAAACAACAATCGAACATTATCCAGTGAAATTTCACTTTTTATATTAAAAAAACAACAATCAAGCTTTATCTAACTAGTGGAGTCGGCATATGAATCCTACAACGTCATTGCTCAGTTTTGTGCCAAGTCTTTAGTTAGCTCTAAGTACTCAATATATTTTCTTATAGTTTTTTTCAAATTCTTCTTAGGTCTTCTCTACCCCTTTTGCCCTGAGTCTCCAGTTCATAGTGCATCTTCTAACCAGAGCATTTGTAAGTCTCGGTTTATGTGCCCAGACCATCTTAACCGATTTTCTCTATCTTATCTTCAATTGCAGTTACTCTTACTTTACCTCAAATGTCCTTGTTCTTAATTATATCCTTTTGTGTCTGCCCACACATTCAACAAAGCATTCTCATCTCTGCTACGCTCACATTTCTCATGTGTTGCTTTTTGCCCAACATTTCGTGCCATAAAGCATCACTAGCCTTATTGGCAACCCATAAAATTTCCTTTTAGCTTTAGTAGCACACGACAATAGTACAGCACATCTGATGCACTCTTCTACTTCATCCATCTAGCTTGTATTATATGATTGAGATCTCCACCTAATTATCCGTTATTTTGCAAGATAGATCCAAGATAACGAAAACATTCACTCTTTGGTACTTCCTGACCTCTAATCTCCACCCCTATCTCATTTGGACCCTTATTTCCACTAAATTTGCAATCCATATACTTTGTCTTTGACCTACTTAGACAAAGACCTTTAGCTTCCAACACTTCCCGCCAAATTAAGGTGAAGTAAATGTACACCAAGGGATGTCATCTTGAATATGTCATGTTAACTCGTTCATTTCCAACAAAAGGAAAGGTAAAGACTTAAAGTGAGCCTTTGTATAACCCTATGGTTATAGGAAAGCTTTCAGTTTGTCCTGTATGAGTTCTTATTGCAGTTCTTTCTCTATCATACATATCCCTTATTGCTTGGATAGATACTACTCGTACTCAATTGTTCTCTAGAATCCTCCAAAGAATTCATCTTCGAACTCTGTCATACTCTTTTTCCAAATATATAAAGACCATGTGTAAATCCTTTTTCATATCTCTATATTGTTCCATAGATCTTCGTAAAAGATAGATTGCCTCCATTATCGAGCGCCCTAACATGAAACCGAATTGATTCTCTAAGGCCCATGTCTCATGCCTCAATCTCCAGAGCTTTATCGTATGGCTCGTTAACTTAACACCCTTATAGTTCATGCAATTTTGTATATTGCCCTTATTCTTGTTGAAGTGCTAAATGTTTTCTCGCAACTGATTGGGCATTTTCTTCATTTTCAAAATCTTATTTAAAAGGTTTGTGAGCCATGTTATACCCATCTCTCCCAATACTTTCCACACTTCAATCGGTATATCATCGGGACTTATTGCATTTCTTTGCTTCATCTTTTTCAAAGCTACAACCACTTCCTCTTTCCTGATTCAATGGTAAACAAGTAATTTCTACACTCTTTCAATTACTCACCACCCAAAAAAGTACTCATGTCGTGTCCTTCATTGAAAAATATGAAAATAAGCTCTGCATCTGTTTATAACCACGTTCTTCGTAGTTAGAACATTTTTCCATCCTCATCCTTGATATACCTTACTTGGTTCAAGTCTCTTGTCTTCCTTTCCCTTACTCTAGCTAGTTTATAGATATCCAATTCTCCTTCTTTGCTATCTAACAACTTATACATGTCGTCCAAAGCAGCTAGCTTTGCTTCTCTCACAGCGTTTTTTGCTTCCTTCTTTGCTAACTTGTACCTCTTATAGTTTTCATCGGTTATATCCTTGTATAAGGCTTTACAACATTCCTTCTTAGCCTTAATCTTTTCTTGTACCTCCTCCTTCCACCACCAAGATTCCTTTTGATGTGAGGCAAAACCCTTAGACTCTCCTAATACCTCATTTTGCAACTTTTCGGATACTAGCTACGTAATTCCACATTTAACTAGCGTTCCCCTCTACATCCCGAACATATTAGGCGAATACTTTCTCTTTTAAAGTGACTTTTTTCTCCTTTTAGATTTCACCATCAAGTTCTTGGACACTTCAAGGCCTTGTTCTTCCTTTTCTCTCTTTTGATCTGTACATCCATCACCAAGAGACTATATTATAGAATTATTCAAAATTTGCCCACTAATTAACGGGTCATATACGACCCGATTCTACCAATGACCTCGATTTGCCTCATTGTTGTGAGTTGTCCAGATTAAATCCAACGGATTAAAAACGTCGGTATCATTGGCGCACATTTTATGGTCCGCACACGAGAATTTGCGCGAACAGCAATTAGCCATAATGCATGCAAGGTATCTACGCTAGCTACGCCTAATCATGAATCATTCATTAGAATAAGTTTCTAGTTCTACTACTAACTCCACAACTTCATCTACAAAAATCAATTATACAAAGAAAGAAAAAAAAAAAAAAAAAACATAAGTCAGAATAAAAATAGCTCCCTCCAAGATTGGTCAAACAAACAAACGAGCAAAAAAAAAAAAAAAAAAAAAAAATTCATTTGCTGCTCCTACCCTTTTTCCTTTTCTTGGACGACTTGGTGCTGTTTTTGCTCCAACTACAGTTTGGACAAAACCAGTCATCCTTCGGAACACTTTCAAGCGGTGGATTGCAGCACTCGATATGAGTACCAATTCCACACCCAACGCTCCCACTTTCGTTGCCGCATATCAGCATCACCTCCCCTCTCTCCCCAGAACCACACACCACGCAAGGTATGTCACTACCACCACCACAACTAGCATCATCACCATCCCCACCTGTAAACGCTTCCTCCACCACCTCTTCCGCTCTACTCTGCACTCTCTCAAAAGACTTTTCCGCCCACGCATTGGTGTTGTATAACACGTGTCTGTCGAGCGGGTACCCAGGTTTGCACACGTACTCAACCAAGTAATCGGCCACTACGCAGGGTATCTCATGCTTCAACAACTCTTGTACCCACATATCGGCACGCGGCATGCCTGGGCTGACAATGGCATAGTCAATCCCCGACTTAAGGAAGCGGGTATAAGGAGGAGAAGTCGCAAATATTGTTCCGTCACCAGCCTTCATGACACGCTTCAGAGTATCCTGTTCGAAGACAACGAGGGCACATTCTGGTTAACTCTCCAGTTAGCCTTCAATCGATTCCGAGGAATAACGCCCCCCATCAGTATGAAAAAGGAATTTGACTATTTGGGAAAGATATCTAATGTTCTTCAGTAAAAGATAAGGCACAATTTGGATCAGAACAATGTAAAAACAGTGAAATTAAACTTGGAAAATATAACATACCAAAGGTGGTGCAATACATTCGCCATATATGATAACGCGCATTCCATGGAAAGCACCATGGCCTGTTCTCTCTCTCAAGAGCCGCCACTTCCTTGGGGCCTCCAAATTGATTGTACCATCTTCGCTAAGACCATTCTTGTACCATTCATAAGGTTCTTCTTCCAAAAACCTTCCTTCCTTATCACTAGCTTCCAGATAATCACTCTTAAGAATCCACCTGCACTCAACGTAGAATACATTAAAGCATCCATTTGCACTGGAAATTTCAATTAGCTAATCCCAAACATCCTAGGAGAAAGGCACACTAAGGGGATAACATACATACCTTCCAGACGCTGCAGCTGCGAAAAATTTCTCTGTCCTGCCAACTCGATCTGGAGAGATGAAGTGCGTTGCCTGGTAAGACCAGTGATGAGAGTCCCGGCAACATCTTCCTTTCAAACGCTTGATAACTTTTTGAAACTCCTTTCTTTGAAATCGGTGCCCACTCAGAATGAACCTAACAGGTTCAATTTTAACTTTGCTTGAAGCCTTCCCTTCGGGTATTGAAGGATTGTCACTTCTCTCCGCAGATGTTTGAATTATCTTCAACGGAGTTATACCAGATTTAGCTGTTGATTTTTCTGCCTGCTGTTCGGCCTTGCTTACAGTTTGATCTCCACCAACAATTGGCTTGTTCTCCTTCATTTTGGCAGAGTTCTCTAACTTATTTTGGGGCGCACCGTGGCACTTAGATTTGCCCACTAGACCTGCAAGTCTTTTTTCTTTTTTCTTCTCTGTCACCCTAGTGTTATCATTCCGAGTATTTTCCTCAGATGCTACTTTTTTAGGTTTCATAACATCCGTGACAGGATGAACAGTTTTCAGCTTGGTTTTACCCAAAGCATGCTTTTTCCCTTGGTTCTTCTTTCCCTCGACAGCGTCTCCGTCTGCGGCTGGCTCAACCAGCAGAGAAATGTTGTCAGAAACTGACTTTTCTCGTTCGTTTCCTTCTGTACCCAATGAGGCCATTGCATCACGGGGAGTACAGGCATCAGAATGATCCTGTAGGTGCTGCTCCTGTTCTGACTTCTCAACACATTTACTTGTTGCTTGGACCACTATACCCTTAGCTTCGTGAACTACATTCTCTAATTTATGTTCACTTTCTTCCTCTGGAGCCTGAGTTTCATCATCCACAGATTCAATGTTTTTCTCAGCAACATCTGCAGACATGTCAACATCTTTTCCCTCCACCTCGTTTGGGGCCTCAACATTAACATCTGGACAAGGCACATCAAGCTTTGTGGGATTAGGGGATTTCTGATGATCCCCTGCATTATAAAGAACTGCCGTATCATTTAAGGAGGCATCTTTATATAAGTGCACAGACCCCTTTTGGTTAGCAGAAACTAACCTAGGCCTAGAACCCAGAGTCTTCTTGGACTTCACCTTCTGCTTAAGATGTTTTGTTACCAAGTCATTATTTCCCTCTTTAAGCATGTTCAGATCAGCAGGGTCGTTGGAACTGTTATTCATTGACTTTTTGTTACTTGCAGATGAACCCTCAACATCTTGTGGCTGATCTTGCAGTTCCACTGCTTTGCTGACTGCAGCTGTAGGCTTTTCCTCAGCACCATCTACAATACCACGCTTGTTGGATAAGCTAGACTTTCTTGATCTTCGAAGAGTGGTTCGAGGTGATTTCATGTTTGCATTTTCATCTTTCCCCATGTTTGAGATCACAGTAGCAGAGAAGGGGAGATCACATGCCAATGGCTTCTGAATTAAATTAGATAATTTGGCTGGTGAAACACCAGCCATTGAGTTTCCTGCAGCATTCAAATTGCCAGTCTTATCCAGAGAGTGGTCATCATTTGTGACAATATAATGGCTAGTACTGCATGAACCATCAATCAAAGATGTAGGCTTTACTTTTGGAGATTTATTACTTGGTGAAGGACTATGCATACTGCCTGATTTTGCACCTGGACTCGTCTTCTGTGATTTGGAGCTAGCATAAGAGAGATCCATCACCCTTTTCCGAGGCAATATACCACTTGACTCTTCTCCATTCTGTAAATGAATTCCTTTTAAAGGGACTTCAACACAATTGGGGTCAAATTTGTCATTTGCTTGATCTTTCAAAGTGGCACTTGATTTGCAAATAGGTACTTTAGAAGACACACTACCACCGCTTGATTTATCGCCCGTGTATAGTGGAACTGTTGGCATCCATAAGGTTTGCCTTGAGTAGCTTAATTTCCCAGCAGAGTGCGAAGCCCTTCCAGCAGAACCACAATTAGATATGAAATCATCTCTCACCTTAGGGTCAGGGGTTAGGTGATGTTGATCATTTAGGTCACAGCCACTAGCATCCCTCAACTCGCATGCATCCTGACAGCTTAATCCCTTGGAAACATAAGAATTAGAAAAGCTTGAGGTTTGATCCAATTTATTCTCATTCCGAGGAATTGATAAGTTGCCGATGGCATTATCAAAAATCAAGGGAACCTTAGGCACCTCTCCTGATATAGGAAATCTAGACGTTGCTGGTGAGCCAGATTTTATATTGTGAGGACTCTTATACATGCTTCTCACCCCAGATTGCTTCCCAAATGTGTTTTCAGCCTCATCTTCTGAATCTCTAGCCTCAGCCTCCATCATCTCCAGTTCATAGCCACTGTTGAGAATGTGAGAGATCAGCATATAAATGTGCAGGTCTAAGGAGAAAAAATTGTTCAAAAATTCACACACAACCAACTCACCTAATGTTGTAATTATCTTCTGGAAGAAGTTGCCAATCCCTTAAGCTGAAGCATGTAAAAAGGAGCTTAGATGGAAACAAATAAACAATTCATAGTGGTGGAAAATCTCTTTTCTTTGGTTGAAACAATCTGAATAGATGCCAAATGATATCAGAATTTTTAAAACATAAGAGAGTGAACAAAACATGAACTTACCAATCTTCCAACCAACGATGGTTGACAAGCTTCATCTTTGGGATTTTCTTGGCAAGTTCGTACTTCTCCCCTAATGATATAAAAACCATATGTATCATAACTTTCATTATAAAAGTACAGAGTTAAAGAAGAATGCATAACAGAGAATAGATAAAATGTGTACCCTCAAATTTGTAGCATACGAGATGAGTGACTTTGTTTGCCACCAAGGGCTTAGAAAACCGAGCACCCATTAACCCAACCATTGTCTGATAAAGAAAAAAGAAACAAATCATGAAACAGGCACTCATGAAACAAATCTCCAGTCTCCAGTAGGGCCTATATCTGAAGCATTGCAAAAAAGTAGAAATGCGTACCATAATGTCATCTCTATCTTGTCGTTGATATCCAGTCAAGCATACAATTAGTCTCTTGGCACCCGGAATACCATTCAAATCTCTAAGAGGTCTGTATATAATCTGTGCAAAAGGCTACTATTAATAAGGAACAGTATTTACAGTCTCATAGGTGCTTTAAACTATGGCAGCTAGAGTTTGCATTTCAATAAACGTGGTTCGTTTATCATGTATTAATTAAATGAATAAATGGCAAACTTCACTGGGAATGAGGACACGTTTAAGAAGCCAGATCCCAAAACAAAAGAAAGGATCAAAACTGGAAAATGATAAGACAAGTAAGATTGAGAGAGGGGAAAAAAACTCACCGAAGTGGGATCAATGGGGAGTCCGACGTCAAAACTATGATGAACCCATAAAGCGGTGACAAGAGTCTTGGCGTCATTTCGAGCAGCAACACATACGGGATCATCCTACACAATGTACAAAATTGCAAATAATACACCATTCTATTTCAATAATTCTACGATAATCACAGAAAACAAGACATAGCATGAACTTATTGAAGCGTCAAAATTGAACCTTGGAGAAGCAATTAGAAGAAAAAAGCGACTTACATACACAATTTTATCCACAATGACGTGGGTGCAATTGGGGGAATAGTGGGCAACATCCTCTCCGCCGCAATCTACAAGCTTAGATCGAACCTGCGCGATTCATCAATTAACACAAAACTAAGCAAGGCTACCACATCATAGTATCATACACATGGAAATTTCAGATATTTGTAATTCCCAAGACTGAAGAGACAAAGGGAAGGGAGGAAGGAGGACCTGGTGCTCGTCAAAGGGATCGAATCCCAAAAGAAGGAAACGGACGCCTACAAACGTCTTGGCCGGTGAACTTCCCTCCGTCATTGAAATTTGAATCCTTTCAACTCTCTCGCTCTCTCTGGTCCTCTCTCAGCAGTTAAATACCTAAACCCAACACAAGATTCATCCAGAAATAAAAGCTAAAGAGAAAAAGGAAGAAGGTGCGATTCAAGGGGTGAGGTTGTAAAACTAACAGATAGTGCTCCGCCTCCGCGCCTTCTGCAATCTCATCTCATCCGGTTGCTGAATGCCTAAAACTTGTGGAGGAAGACTGAGAGGCCGACTCACTGTTTGGGGGAAAAAATGACAATTATTAATAATTATTATTTTTTATAATTGGTAAAAGGGAGGGAATTTTGTTTCATTTTTTGATTTTGGGTGCAGTGGCGGGAGGTCTAAATGGTGCGAGTGCGCCACGTGGAACAGTGGCACCACATATCTTGAACGCGCGTCGCCCGCAAGAGCAACTCCACCGTGTGGAGTAGCCCGATGGACCGGCTCCAGAACAAGGGGCAATAGTCTCAGCAATCATGTCCAGCCCATGCGGGCGATTGTGTTGGAGAGAACCAGGTGACGCCAGGCTGACATCAGGATCACGTCAATCATAATATAAAATTAATAAAAATTTAAAATATTAATAAAAAAATTTTAAAAAATGTAAAACCCGGCAGGTTTCAAACTCAAAGGCTCTCGCCGAAGTTCATCGTCGAGGTTGATGATACACTCACATACAAATGGCAGAGACTAAACCCAAGGGTTTCAACTCGAAACACATAAAAAACCAGTGAATAACTCAAGCAATTGAAGTAGGGCAATAACCTCACCTGGGTTTGAGCAATGGAAGCTTGAAGCTCTTGGCTTCAATGGTGGATCACCCAAATGGTGCTCTGATGATGCATGCAAGGATATATCCGAGTTCCTTTCATCCAGGGGATTGAGATTTCAGAGTTTGTTAGTTTGATTTACTTTGGTTTCGAAGAAGAGGAAGGATGAGAGCTCTCGGAGTTGTAGAAAGAGAATGAGAGGGTCGAGAGATTAAAGAGAGATAGAGGTTTCAAAAATGAGGGGAAATGGTTGAGTCGGTAAAGAGAGAGAGAGAGAGAGAGAGAGGGCTAGGTGAGGGAACCGGTCAAAGTAAAATAAATTCCACAAGTAATTATTTTATAAAATAAAAAATACTAATATTTTATTACCTATTGTCATGACTATTCAGTGTAGGGATGGAGATGCAAAAGATAGTTACTGTTCATTAAGACATTTATTGTTCATTGAAGGCTATTCAATAGTGACTTGCCCTAGGGGGCCTTTGCAACGGTGAAGTTGCTCTAAGAGTGTCTCCAGCCGACTGGTTAGAAGAAATTTTTTTACTAGTGTAACGAGAAATGTAGTGTCACCCAGTATTACGGTCTGTTAGCATTCCTCCTTATTTGTAGGTGAGAGTTTTAGGTTTGAATTTCGTGAGTGGCAAATTCGATACCAAATTAGGTTGTCCATTATGTGGTTTAGTCAACCCTCTCTTCTCTTAGTTATATCATTGCACTAAAAAAAAACAAAAAATGTAGCGAAAAACAAAAAACAGCAAATCTACTCACTGTATGGCTCGGTAAATAAGCGAAATAAACAATTACTCGCTAGATTTAACAAAAAGAAAAGAGAAATGACACGCTTGTTATAATTCAAATATTGTATTTGTAAAGTAGGCTTCCAATTAGCTTGTAATACTTTTATACACTAGTCTTTAGCTATAAATTAACAAATTTACATATTGTTGCTGGAGAAGTTCCAAACCTCCCAGAGACTAGAGTCGTTAACACATAGAAAATGGGCCTCTGGCTAAATGCTTAGCTTTAGGTGAATCACCAACTTTTCGATCAGATCAGATTGGTGAATCCAACGGTCAGGAATAAAACTAGAAAGAAGCAAAGCAACTACCGTTCGCCATTTCCAGTCTCCAGAGGAAAACAAAATAGTGAGAGAAAGAAAGTAGGTAAAGCTTCAAGCTTCAAGCTTCATTTCTTCAATCGCTTGCGAATTGCGATGGCTTGGTTGACTCGATTTCTGGCAGCCGTGGCTTTCTTGGCCATCGGAGTGATATTCTCCCCGGAGACCTTTGGGTCGAAATCGGACGGGCTGAAATCGCCCACCCTCTCCACCTACCTAAAGCTGGCACATCTGCTCTGTTTCTCCACCGTTTTCGGCGCCGCTCTCTGGGTCACCTTCATAGGCGGCATCATCATGTTCAAGTATTCATTTTTTATCTTATCTTGAATTTCCATTTTTGTCGGTAATTTTGTATTTTGCTCAACGGAGAAGAATAACAAAAATTGGTTGATTGGTTGATTGATTGATGAATTGGAAAATAGGAATCTTCCGCGGCATCAGTTCGGGAATCTTCAGAGCAAGATGTTTCCGGCGTACTTCACGATGGTGGGGATATGCCTTGCAGTATCAGCTGGGTCGTTTGGGTATTTACATCCGTGGAGCTCTTCCTCTGTTGCCGACAAGTACCAGCTCGGCTTTTTGCTCTCTTCCTTTGCTTTCAATCTCACCAATCTCTTCGTCTTCACTCCCATGACCATCGAGGTAATTGCTAGTTGCTAATTGCTGTACATTTCATTTCATAACTTGGAAATACAGTTTAGTGCTTGTTTACTGACTTGCAATACTGTCTGTGTGTCTGTCTGTCTGCGGATTAGGTAGATAAAATGTATCCCAACTCCGTCTGTGTGTTTATTTGGTTAAGTAGCTATCACTCACAGCGAATTTCGTTTATTTGGCCCATAACATGCGCATGTCATCACTGTCTATCATGGTGCTGCGTAACTCAAATGTAATTGTGGTTGTGGTGGCTGACGGGTGCAGATGATGAAGCAAAGGCATAAGGTGGAGAGGGAGCAGAACATTGGGGAAGAAGTTGGATGGTCAAAGAATGTGCAAGTTGCAAAGGTAAACCCAAAACTGGCAGCCATGAATAAGAAGTTTGGTATGATTCACGGACTATCGTCTCTTGCCAACATCTTCGCATTTGGCTGCCTTGCTATGCACTCGTGGTACTTGGCTGGTAAGCTTGATCTCTAAGAAAATAAAACCCCAACTTCCCCTTTTCTATGGGGGCTTTCTTCTCGTTCTCGGTTTCAAAAAACAACACACTTATGACTCTGAATGAATTGAATTGACTCAAAAGTTCTATATGTACGAGGAATGTAATGTTGGAAGCATTGTGCTGTTGTGCCGTTGACCATCGGAGAAGTGAGTTTCTATTCAAGATGATATGTACTTGCTTCTTGTTTTGGTAGGCAATTGTTGAGTCCGTTCCACTCATTCAAAGACATTATATGGCTATCGAAAATTTGTTCTTGCCACCAATAGCATCTTTTAGTGACGAATAAAAATGGCTTTGTAATATTTCGTTAATGCGCATTCAAACTATCTTGCCAAGAGTCAAGTTTCACGTGAATTGTGATCTATAACTCGCGAGTTTCGGCCAGTTTTGCAAATTTCCTCCTAAAACATCATAAATTGATTTAATCAGTTTTGTCATGCTGTCATAAAACTAAATTTGGTGGCCTAAGTTGAATGTGATGATCATGTCTATGCCAAGTTAAACCCTATTACTCATGCTACTTTACGGTTGCACGCTCAGAAAATTTAAACGTTACTTAATCCCTCTGCCTCTGCCTCTGCCTCTGCCTCTTGCCAGTAAAATTTTCTTTGTATGTGTATCCATTGCTAATTTATATTATCTTGTTTTACACAACAACAAGAGTATCCATCCAGCTTCACGTTTATCATCTCTCTTGAGAAATGTGAATGAAACAAAAAACACCCTCACCCACCCTGGTCACCCTGGACCGGATTTTGCTTACTATTACGAATAAGCAAACAAATTGAATAAAGAATCATCTATCGTTCTGCCACCCAACCACAACCACAACCACCACCCATGTGCACAAGTAATATTCCCGTCCACAAGCATGTAACATGAATCGCCCGCCTACCTCATGCCGGTTAGTCACCGGAAACCGATGATGCTGTATGCCCCCAAGACTAACAATCGCGCTGGTACCAAAAGCACCACAAACAAATGCATGTGCCGTGATGCAACAAGTCTACTGAACCGTTTCAACGACTCTCTCCCCGTCTGTAATACGCCAGAAAAGTTTAATTGCTCTTTTCCCAGGTTGATTGAGGCAATTGTCCTTCCCACACTCACACCTCCTGCATGCATGCTCCGGGGTGCTATCAAGGGCCACCACACCTTGCGGCGCTGCTGTCTCCTAGACTTCCTAATCTGGTTAAGCTCTTGCCGAATTACCCCACGAACAGATTTTAAGTAAGAATTCACATCATGATCTCTTTGAATGGTTCCTTCTGAACCATATGCAGACCGATCGCTTAGGATCTCGAGTGGGTGTGGTGAGTTTAGGAATACCAACTGTGCAGCGAGGAGCTGCCGCTCTGCATCACTGCCATCAGACAGCGGACAGCTTAGAAGATATAGACCGCTGCCTGATGGAAGAAGATGATGATTTGGGGAGAATTTCTCATCTGGTTGAAGAATCAGGAGCTCCCCCATTGGAGAATACAGTAGCTTCTGTTTTGAGGAAAGACAAAACAGATCAGATACAGATATCAAAATCAGGGGAACAATGAAACGGATAAATCCAATGTTCTTCTGTTCTCCTATTACGATCTTTCTAAGACAGTACCAGTCTTACCTGGTTATTGAGACAGGGATGATTCCGAAAGTTCCCATTCAAAGCCTTGAGAAGCTCTGCCACATGATTTGGGTAATTGCAAGAGAAGGCACGGGGTACAATGTCTCTGTGCAACGTAATAGACTGAACATGATTTCGTGGTAATCCAAGCTTGCGAAGCAATTGGTCACCTCCACACATAATGGATGGTGCACCAAAAGTAATAACAGGAAGCAGTGAAGAAACTGGCACTTCTAACCGTATAAGCAACATGAGATTTATTAGTAGTGCCAAGCTTCCCCCTAAAGAATGCCCAGTAAAACGAAAGGTTGCACGGTCACCGCAAGATTTGAGGTGGGCATGGACTTCAGGCAGCATCTGTTTGTAAATCCCTTTCGCAGCCTCGTATATGCCTCTATGCACAAGCACATCCAGTCCCTAGGAAAAAGAAGATTATTCAATAAGTAATTACTTCTCATACAAACAAGGTCAATACTATTACTAGGAAAACTAAAGAAATTATGGAAAGGGATTAACCTCAAACTGAATGGGCTCAAAAAGTAGATTTGCTTGCCAGGATGCTAGGGAGTCAGACCCCTGCAAATCATATAGATTGGAAGTCAAATATAGGAAAGAAGATACCAAATATTAAGAAAACAAAATGAGCTGATAAGTAAATCATAAAACTGGGGAAAGTTCCCTGAAACAGATGTATAAAACCACAATATGTTCCCCCTTTTTAACTGTTAATAGAAAGAAAATTATTCGAAATGCCCCAACATGCTCGGCCCTTGAGGGATGCATAAATATTGCACAGTGCATAAGAGAGGGCCTTTTGATTGGTTTTCTTACCTGAATGACAAAGAATCTGGTGCCGCTTTGATCATCATCGCATACGAACCATTCACAAGGTGATGAAAGTGTTGAATTTAAGTCATCTGCAACAGCCTGCTTTACTTCTTCCTTTGCAGCAACCACGGCTGTAACTGAGTCGGTGGTTGCCACTAAAGAAGCCACTTCTGAGTTCATCCTATTAACAGCTTCGCTTCTTTCACTGCCTTCTTCAGTGAGATCTTTATCTGCCTCAGTCTCTGAGGATTTGAATGGAAGTATGCTCCTTGTTTGAGAACGCAGATAAGAAGCTGCAGAAGCAGCAATTTGATAAGCAGCAACTGGACTTATTTGATATCCATTGTTCTTTTGCTCCTTTATTTCCCCATCTTCTTCCCTGTCTTCCTTAAGGTTTTTTTCAGTTTCTTGAATTTCAGCTGACACCTGGTCCTCCTCAGTTTTAGCAGCCAAGTCCTTCTTCTCTACTGACGAAGTAACAAAACGCAAACCATAACTTCTTAGGAGATTTCCTGTCTGAATTTGAAATAAATCAAGTAAGTTCTTATGCATGTAGCCTGTATATAGGAATTGGATTGGTTGACGGAAATGAGATACATTAGATGGTTTATCAACCCAAGAAAATACGAGAGTCCAAAGTGATTCCCTAATATAGAGTAAGATGTAATTATAGCATCCAATACATATCATATCATGATTCATGACCCTCAGGTGATTAAGGATCCAGTAGCGTCATCAAACGAGTAAATAATGCAAACTGCCCGGAACCATAAACAACAGAACGAACATGAGACTTGAGTGATGCCATTTTAATTACACGATTAAGCATCAATGCACCATGCCTTGATGAAAAGAAGGTTGATGTATAAACTTGACCTTAGTACAGAAAAGTTCCTAACCGAGGTAGGCAACTAATATCTATTGAATCACATTCCTATCAAATGCAGAATTCGCTACCTCAGAAACACCTCAAACGAATACAAAAACACAAACAACAAGAACAGATTTTCAAATCTCAAAAGGCCAAAATTGCTGGATTCTCATGGGAAAGCAAAACATAATTTTCCCACGCATATTGGGAATAGGAATGATGAATGATGTGTGCGTACCTGGATTTTACGAATGGAATAAGCTAAGTTCCCCAAGTACGACATTTGAGCATACAACCTCGCCTCCGCCAACGAAACCTTCCTAAGCAACCGACTAAACGTATCTTTATCAAACTCGGCCTCCTCTGAAACACTACAGCAATCATTTTCGACATCGTCTTCCTCCGAGTTGGCCTTCCCATTTCTGTCATCATCATCCACCACGGTTTTTCCATCTTCCCTTGGCAGCTCTGCAACGCCGCCACCCTTGTCCCCCTGCTGTTCCTCTCTCCTGGGTAGAGAGAGAGACCTCACGTGCAAAATCTTCAAAACCCAGTTCCCACTTTGACCGGCCGACGCCCTGGTCGCACTCTGGCGCTCCTCCTCCGCCTCCTCTTCCTCCTTAGAGGGTAAGGGGACGGCTTCGTCGAGAGCCATCCCATTGTAGGCAGGTCCACCTCCTCTTGCTGCTCCAGGCCATAAGAATTTCAGAGGGTGCTTTAACGAGAATCTGGAAAACGGCGTCGTCCTTTTCTGAACCAAAGCTGCTGTGGACTTGTCAATCCCAGATGCAGAGGAGCGGCCAATGGCGCTCACCTGAGATGGAGATGGACTCGTACGGATATCGAGGGCTGCAGCCGCTGAGATGGTGGAAGATATGCCGTGTATCCCTGGCGCAGTTGTTTTCAGACAAAGGCCATCCATTTATGACTAGTCTCCCTGCTTCCTTCTCTTCCTTTCCTCTTCTTTTTGGGTATATAGAGAACAAATATGATTATGGGGATTTTGGTTTGATTTCGCAAAACACGTAAACAAATAAAATAAAAAAAACCTGAAAGGCGTTAACCTACAATTTCCAAATAAGTAAAGTCTTTGTATTTAAATTTGGGTGAATCGTCTGTGTTTCTTTCTTGCACGAAGCTGCAGAAAATGGAATTGAGAGAGAGAGAGAAAGAGAGAGAAAGAGAGAGAAAGGGGCCTTTTAAGGAGAGAGAGAAAAAGAGAGGAAGAAGACGAAGAAGACGACGAAGACGAAAGGAAACAAAGGAAAGAAGGAGAAAGGGAAGGGAAGGGGGTTTGTATGTAATTTTGGTAGTTTTGTAAAACCCCCAACTGCCCACCAACTTTACAAATCATGCTCTTTTTCAACCTTCTCGCAACTGTATATTTAATATTACTTTTTTAAAAAATAAACGATATTCTATATAAATGCACTCGGCACAAATTGAACTCAAATCTTTTTAGAGTAGTGAGCAAAATTAGAGTCATTGTATAGTTTGGAAAGATGATAATGTAATGATTCAGTAATGCATTGGCCTATCTTAAGTTGGTGGACCGCGGAGGCCTAGTCTAAACTAACAAGTGCAAATTTGATTATGATTATGATTATGATTATGATTATACAAGTAATAATTATGTATTAGGGAATATACAAGTAATAGTATTATATTAGGAGTCCAAGACCACCAGCATCATCGGGATTTGTCATGTATGAGTATCACATGGGTGGGGTGGCGTGACCTGGCAAAATCATGGAAGCAACAAGAAGAAAGAAGAAGGTAATCTGAATATCATCTTATACGAAAGCGCGTCGTCGGGTCGGGTAGGCCCCTTCCTTCTATCTCCTTTTGATCGAGTCTCTGTCCATCGTTGGTCTCTCTAACATCTCTATGTTGTTAACACCAAGCACTTTTATATACAACAATGAAATCGTGCGTTACAAATTATTTTCTTTTTCCTCTCCCGTCTCTGAAAAAGATTGAGAGACATACATATAGCTAAATTCTAAAATAGAACGGAAAAATTCATAAATTCAAAAATCCAATACAAACTACGGATCATATGAGTGACGTGTCTTAAAAAAAGACTCTATCTTTCTTTCTTTGTTTCGCTACACATCAAAGTAGGAAAGGAACAAAACAAAAGTGGATTGAATGAATGGAATACATATCCCGTACGTACCCACTCTCATACAGACACAGACACAAACCCTCCAAGATCTCATGCCATTGCTTCTCCTACATTTAACACGTGTCCATGACACCCACATCATGTCCTGTCCCTCTCTCAATACTTTGATTCATGAAACTATTTTTCTAATTCGTAATGAAGGTAAGGATATTCAACAACGTGGTGATTAATACTTGTGTATATGGCTTGTTAAGCTAGGAAAAAGGGTGGAGCTGGATCTTGTTAAGCTAAGAAAAAGGGTGGAGCTGGATTTTAGGCAAAGCCAATTTATTAGCCCAGAAAAAAGGGTGAATAGAGCTTCTCCTTAATGTATGTTGGGCACTAGACAAGCACACCTAATTATGATTCGTGACGTCCCTTTAAAGTTTAAATTGCATTACTAATGGTCACTCAGTTTGGCTGTCAAAAGTTTCGAGGTTTTGTTATTTTCATTGTTGGGTTTTAGTGGTAATTCAACAAGTTGTGTTAGAAAGTTGGCAGATTTTTAAAATCGCACAACACAAGCATCAAAGAGTTTGCTTCCTTTCCTTTGTCGGTGGGAAATTCAAATTGGGATGGCAATTTGGAAAAGTCAGCAGCCTACAAGTAGTAGCGAGTTGAGTCTCGACTCATGAGTGGGTGGAATAAGGAAGGGAGCTCATCTGCTCCCATTCATTCTGGTCAAAATTGGGCGCCACCTTCGCCATCTCCAACTTCCAACCAAAACTTTACCCAAATCCATATCTAACAACAGTTGGATGCCAGGCCCAATTCATGATCCAGTTTAAGAGCGCTCTCTCTCTCTCTCTCTCCCTCTGGCTATGGCTACGATTTTGAATGAACAGCACTTTACCGGCAGACCACACAAATGATATAACTACAACAACAAATAATCTTTTTATCATAAAATGTTTTACCCTGTTAGCTAAACTCAGGAGGAGAGGAGGGGCTCGGGGCTCAAACAAGAACTCAGGGCCTTCTTAATGTCTCTCGAGATGTTACAATTGGAACACATTTTAAACTAACAAAACAAAAACAAAATTATATATCCTCTATACCTACCTACTTAGCCCAGAACCGCCTTGATCCTTGTCTTCTGATCATCTGTTAGTGAGTTCGGGAATAGAACCTCAAATGTTACATACAAATCTCCTTTCTTGTTGCTGAAATGTAGAGGCATCCCTTCCCCTTTGAATTTCCTCACTTCCTTGGGCCTTGTAATTCCCTGCATCGTTATCAACGTAAACCTCAGTCTAACTTGTACTATTTTATGAATCCCTTTCCTTCCCCATGGAAATTTTAAAAGTAGCAAAGCATGACATATTCTAAAGCAATTTTCCCTATAGGTAACAAGTACATGCTATGCTGACTCACCCTTGAGCTAATGTCCACCAGATGATCATCAAGGTGCTTAACAGTCTTCTCAAAGCCAACAAGAGCTTGAACCTGTATAGACATTACATTGTAAGGCCAAGAAATCAACTCCATTCTACAACCTAAAAACTTGTATGTCCAATTTTAAGGTCCTTATGCTAGCTGCAACTTATTAAACCTAACACACAAATTAATTTGGGTCATACCAGTGTGATAGTGATAGTTGTATGTAAATCGTTGCCTTCCCTTTTGAACCGGTCGTGAGCTGCTGTGCGGATACGGAACTGCAAAAAAAATGTGGACAATTATTGCCAGAACATGGCCCATGGATGTTCAATTTACTAAACCAAGTTGGCAAGGTCATAGAACTAACTTTTAGATCTCCAGGTTCTCCATCAATTATAGGCTCACCATCTTCATAGAAGACCACCTCCTGTAAAAAGACAGAATTTTTCTCATCCAAATCAGGCAGGAGTATACTAACGAGAGCAACCATAGCCAGGAAACTTTCAACTTTACAAAAGCGAACCCAGTTTCATAAAACTTATATACTCATGAATCGGATTTGAAGCAATATCAACCAGTTTCATAAAACTTACACTCACGAACTAGATTTGAAACAATATCAACCAGTTCCATAAATCTTATATATAATATAAATAAAATAAAAGTTACCGCTCAGAACAAAAGCTTATATTTCAGAATATTCAGAATGACACTCTAAAATCAGGAATCAACAGGAATTAAAACACCAACATGCACTGCATATGGGGCAATACACGGAAACACTGGGAAGAGATTTTTGAATATGTGCACAAGGAAGAAGTTCTCTATTGTAAACTGGCATAACCAAATTGACAGAACTAATAAGTTTCAAAAGAAAATGAAGAATGAAATCTTACTTGCCCATCTTGCATCCCTTTCTCAATATCAACAGTGACGAAATATCCCTCCCTTTCGTATTTGACATTGGGACACTGGTCACAGACCTGAAAGAGCATAACAAAGTATGTAAGAATGGTAGTAGCATAATGGCCAGTGAAACTAGTTGAAGAAAGGAACAGGGAAACAAAAAATATAGAAATGCACCCAGAAGACTTTGTTGGAAGAAACGATTGTTGAAGCATATACCTGTTCTGTCATCTGTTGGAACATCCCTGGACCGATTTGCCTGTGATAGACCTCATTTCTGCAGTTACAACGTCTCTTGCCTGGTGCTGGTTTCAGAATGTTCTTCTCCCTCCAAACCTGATAAAGAGAGTGTAAAGTCATACAGAGAGAAATGGAAAGATCCAGCAGCCTACAGGCTTGGAAAACTTGGTTTCTCTTGCATGTCATAAATGTAGAAACAAGATGTCAGAACAAACACAATACATCGAAAAGCAGTGACCATATCAGAGAGAGAGACACTAGTGATGCCATGCAATTGGCTACCACTAAAACTTCATTTTCATTATATATTGTTTTCCGTCATGGTTGATATGCACGGGTGAACAACTTCATATCTATCACAATGCATGAAGAATGCTTAATATCAGATACTGGATGACAGCCATGCATATTCTTAATTGGGAGCTAAAAAGCTATACATGTCTCTTGCCTTTAATGAGCCTCCCATATAGAGGTCTTCCAATGTTGCGTCCAATTCGACGACTACATCATCTCCCTTGACGATTCTATCTTCTTCTTCCGAAGGGCGTCCGCCACCAAAAAACCTATATGAAACAAAAAAGAGTGAGTGTATGAAAAGTGCAACAAGTACAGCTATTTGCACCATTGGTTTCGGCCTCACTAAATATGTGAAGTGGAGAGCAACCCCTTGTCCTATAAAAGGGTCCCCTCACCCACATCTTTAGGTTCCTTGCGTTCTCATCATTTGGCAACTCCCAGTTCTCTATATGTACAATGTAACCCACATTATAGTAAAATCTAGATATAGCTCAACATGGACTGAATTGGATAAACCACGATCAATCAGTGTTTGTGTGGTTCCACGGTCTCTATCTCATTGAATAGTTATTCGGAATCAACACCAGCTACCTTATTTTAAATAAGTAACTAAACTCGCACATACTCACCCACAGTCCATAGATTAGAGACATTAAATCTCAAAATTCTAGTTTTTCAGTTTTGAATTGGTGTAGTTAGCTAACATGAACAAAACTATGATGTGAAGTGAGTAATTATATGGATTATGGAGTAATGAAACTGAAAAGTAAATCAGTAAAATTGAATGAAACATACTCGGAAAAGATGTCGTTGATGTTCATTCCCATGCCGCCGCCGCCGCCTCGGCCTCCAGTAGCGGCATGCTGTTTCAGACCCTCTTCTCCGTACCTATCGTATATGCTCCTCTTCTCGCTATCCGAAAGCACTTCGTATGCTAATCAAATCAATCAAAGTAGCCATTATTATTCTCAGCATCATTATCATTGATTATTATTAGCTCGAAAATAATTTAGATTAGAGAAGGAAGGAAGCGAAGTACCGTTGTTAATGTCGGCGAATCGTTTGTTGGCCTCTTCGTTGCCGGGGTTCTTATCAGGATGGTACTTCAAGGCGAGCTTCCGGTAAGCCCTCTTGATCTGCTCGTCGGAGGCTCCCTTGGGCACCTGCAGTATTTCATAATAGCTCTTCCCTGCGGCCGCAATGACCGCGGCAACAGCAAAGCAGAGGAAGAAGAGGAACACAAGTACAAGCTTGGTTCTCTGATGCGCCATTGCAAGGAAAGATTAGGGGTTGGGTGGTGGATCTCCCCTGACCACTCAAACTCTCTCTTTCCGATTGAATTCTCGGCGGACAGCGGGTCCGAGGGTCTCCGTCCTCTTCTTCCTCCTGAGAGTCCTCCTCTCCTGGCAGCAGGAAGGCGTGGGATGGAGTTCGTTGGTCCGTTGGTTAGGTGATGTGATTTCCTTTCCAGTTTCCAACACAAAACTGCGAAACCCACTTTTTCGTCAATTCAATTTTTCTGTTTTGCGTCAAACCATTTGTATTTTGCAACGTGTTTTCCTCCAAAATTGGCCAATCACGTTGAGCGTATGGTTGTTCCACCCAATCATCGTCTGCCACGTCGGATACGCTTTCCTTGATGCACATTCCTGGAACCGGACTGGAGGCCGTGACGACGACGATGCTATTTATTTTGTAGATCCGATGGACACGTCGAAAATGATGTTTGGGCTCCGTATCATTTCTTCAAAATGAAAGCCCAAATAATAAAGACTGGAATGTGGGCTTTCCATACATTTCTCAGATCCTGCAGGGCCAGGCACAAGGCAGGCTCCATTGCTTTTGCTCTTATATTGTCCTACAATGAATCAGGGTGCTCATTTTCTTGCTCAGAACTTGAGTGGGCTGCAGCCCAACTTATCCTGACCAATGGGGCCCGGTACAAATGAATTAATAACAGAAAAATATCAGAAGAAATAAAAATAAAATGATTACGTGGTGCTTGGTGGAAAGAAACACGTCGAGGATTCTTCAAGTTTTCAGGAGGAGGCTTGAATTGAAAGAACGAATGGCCCGGAGAGAGCAGAGCAAGAACAACATCAGCAAAATTAAGTATATAAGATATAAATAAATGCGGTGGTTGCATTTAAATGTTGTTGTTACGATTTGTTTTTTCGTGAAAACTCATTGATGGATGGATTGTGAAAAACGTTTGTTGTAACATAAAATGAGTGAAGAAATAAGACGAATGGGTCAGCTAGCAGCTCGCATCTCCAATACTGAGTAGAGAGTATGCTAAGCTACGGACGTAGCCTTACATATATAATTAGGTACGTGGAAGCCCTCCTACTTTACGGAAAAATTAAATAAGAGAAGGGATGGATTGGGTGGAGACTATGAGTACTAATTGTTGAGAGGATCTCATTATATTTAAATAGTTCAAATTCAAGTGATTGAATATTAGAAAAGTAGGACGTAGATGAGATTATAAATATTTTGGAGACAGAAAATACGAACAGAACATTTGATTTTGGACAAGAATTGTCTGTCCTCCCACTTCGGTGTCCTCCCGTGCCCTTCTGTTTGTGTAGTCACGATTTAGTTACGTCAATATTTTATATTACTATTTATTTTTGTCTTATTATTTTTATAAAAAAATAATATAAAATGTTGACGTGGCTTAAATGTGACCACACAAAACAGAAAAACAGCAGAAGTGGAAGGGCATACAATCTTTGTCCTTTGATTTTTTAGGAAGGACATGACATGACTAGTAGGTAGGGACGGAGGGAGGGAGAAAGGGCCCGGAGGCTCATCAACGTGGGGAGATACAAATCTCGTCACAAGAAGAGATTTTTTAGTGTGACCAGCATATGAGATGATATATCACGTGTTATTAAACAAATGGTGAAATTTGTGTGTCAAAAAGTTAATAACTTGAAAAATAAAAGTTTCCACCACTTATATAAATATATATAATATACCATTCGTGTTCCTGTCACATTTTAAAATTTCTCCATCACGAGGCCCTCGACACAGAGGCAGCCACGAGTGTGGTATGGACATGTAGACCTCGTGGCACAATCTTCCACCGCACCTCCGTCTCCATCAATATTCAATTTTTTATTTAATGGCGAACCCCACCCCCACCTCCACCAGTCCACCAGTACACCTCCCTTCTCTCTCTCTCTCTCTCGGGGGCTCATATTTATCCCTCCCTGCTGGACCCTCTCCTTGTGTAAATCACGTTTTTAAAACCCTCGTCTTAGCAGCCTCAGAGTGATCATCGTCTCAGTGAGGACTCGTTACTTGTGAATTATCTCTGTTGTATATATTCTTGGCTCGGTCGAGAGATTAACTGGAGAGAAATGGGGAGGGCGCCTTGCTGTGAGAAAGTCGGTCTCAAGAAGGGAAGGTGGACGGCGGAGGAGGATGAAATGTTACTCAATTATATCCAGGCCAATGGGGAAGGCTCCTGGAGGTGTTTACCCAAGAATGCAGGTACCTACTTTTCCTTCTTATCATGAATTTGTTAATAATTATGCATCGTACAATTAAATTAAATTAATAATATTATTAATTATTCAACTTGAAGGGTTGTTGCGGTGTGGTAAGAGTTGCAGACTGAGATGGATAAATTATCTGAGAGCTGACTTAAAGAGGGGAAATATTTCTTCTCAAGAGGAAGATATCATCATCAAATTGCATGCTTCTTTGGGTAATAGGTTAGTCACTCACTCATAAGCCTGGGCATTACTTAAATTCATAAATTAGCCTAATTATAATTATTTTCCCTTGCACTTCATTTTCATGGATCGTAATTCTTTTACCAATAATTATATAAAAATTCAAACGCAAATAGAAACAGTCCAGAAGAGAGGAGGGGAATGAAAAGAGAGATATCATACAATATCAAAGTATCGACTTCTCTCCATTCCCCTCCTCTCTTATGGATTCTGATTTGTCAACATTCTTTTCCTTGCAGCTATTATTGTTATTTTTTTTTATGCTGTCCATGTCATTGTCATTTGTCGGCAAAAAAATTTCTTTTTGTCGTTACTTGGGTAAGGCGTATACTGTGGCAAACCATTTGAGTACTCCAGACTACTCGGTACTCCGAGTACTTTAATCATTAATTTTTATATTTATATTTTAAATAAAAATCTCGAATGAACATCCTCTTTAAATTCTCCTTGTGAAGATTCTGAAGATTTTCTAATTATGTTCATTCGTTGTATATTGTGCGGTTAAAAATTATTTTAAATTTTATATTTAAAATTGAATACAAATAGTATTTGATAAAAATTGATCGTAAAATTTACGACGAATGAGGGAGGGCCTGTCAACTATTTGTCCCCTTTTCTTTCAATTTTGCCCTCACTTTTAAATACACAATATTTGACATGAGGAGGGTAAAATAGTAATTTTTTATTTTTTGAACATTTTCTTTATTTTGCCCTCACTTTTGATACACAATATTTACATAAGAAGGGCAAAATAATAATTTTATATCGAAACATTTACCTAAGATAAAAAATATGCATTTATTAAGAGAAATTATCTCACCATCATTTTTTTCATACATGTAAGTGAAATCATGATTTTTTTGGATTTTTCTATTTTGCCCTCACTTTTGATACACTATTAACAAAAAGGAGAGCAAAATAGAAGGAAAAAAAAAAAAAAAAAAAGGGGAAAAAAGTTGACAAGGAGGCTTCTCTTGATAATAGTATAGAAAAAAATATGCACTTATTAAGAGAAATTATTTACATGCACACAAAATGTATGCTCTCTGCTAGCACTAATTATTATTATTATTATTGTTATTTGTTTTGAGGGAAACATGTTGAATTGGTTTGTCGTGATTGAACCCGGATCCTCTTCGGATCCCCAAAAATTAAGTTTAATAATCAAATGATTCGAACTCTTCTAAAAGTTAAAATATTATAATCGTTGGATCAAATTTCAACAGTCCAAATTATTTGATTATTAGGCTCAGTTTTTGGAGAATCGGAGATAATCCTAATGCGCCGTGATCATATCAACTCTCCACCGTAAAAAAAAAAAAAAAAAGTACATTTACTCTGCACCAGTTTGACCAATTTTTAATACCAAATAATGTATGGCTCCTTTTGTAATTACAACGATTTGATAAATATAGAAGCTCCTCCTTAATTTCTCATGCACCACATTTTTTTACTGCATTATCTAAAGCATATCATAGATAATGTTTGTGTCCTATTGAGGGACTTACTTACCTCTTACAATTAATAAAGTTTTATCACTTGAACATCATAATTGAAACTGTTTGTTCTCTTTATTATCTATTAAGATTACATCTGCAAAAAATTATTCAATTTGAATATCGTTTAGTCATCTATACGTGTTAAATCAATCAATAATTTTGATAACAAATAGTATCTTCATGATGAACTGTTCATTTGTTTTATGTATATGGATGATTGAAAATCTCCAAATTATATAATTTTTTTTTTTCCATATCTTTAGATGATGAAAAGATAATGAACGATTTTGATAATGATGTTTGAACGATAAATGCTCGTTAACCGTAGATGAAAAGACAAATAAGTCCCCCATGGGATACACAAGCACTATATCATATCAAATGTCCCCACAGGCCACACGAACTGAAAAAGGAAAATAAAAGAAAGGGTTGAATTAGTTTAGAAAGATTTGTATTATAGAGTATATTCCGTTACTATGGTGATACATGTTTAATATGTAATACTATGAGTAGACTTTTCTTCACATGGTATTGTTTTATACTGAGTACACAGAGTTACTATGTCAGTGTTCCATGTTAATTATGCAACATGATAAATAAGTTTTTTTTTTTTCACATGATATTGTATGATTAACATAAAAACTCACAACTATAAACTACAATGTCTCGTGCCAATTATGCAATAGTAGGTATAAGTTGTTTTCTTCCATGTCATGTTGTCTGACTAGCACAAGTTGCCGTTGTTTACATTTTCTTGTCTTTATGCTCGCGATAATCAAACTGGCTTGACAATTTTTCTTTGGGACCATAAAATTTGGCCTTCAAATTTAATATAAAGGGGAACATAGACAAACCTAGCTAGCTGTAGATATCAGATATTATAGTATTATGTTCGTTTCTTTTCTTTCTAAATATGCAAATGCAAATAAAGTTTTGATTTAACGTTGCTGGTTAATTAATAATTACTGTCATTATGAATGTATATATGATGCAGGTGGTCTTTGATAGCGGGTCAATTACCAGGAAGAACAGACAATGAAATAAAGAACTACTGGAACTCTCACTTGAGCAGAAAAATTGGCACCTTCAGGAGGCCTGCCCCCACCACCGCCATTACTACTGAAATTAGCACCAGTTCCCCACTAGCCGGTGATCAAGTTTCCGCGGCTATGGAATTAGGCCCTCCCAAAAGAAGGGGCGGCAGAACCAGTCGCTGGGCCATGAAGAAGAACAAAACCTACTCTACCACCAAACCCAAAGGCCTCAAGGCCCGGCTGAGGCAGAGCCACCACAAACACGATAATATTGCTGCTGCTGCTGCTGATGATGATCGTCTCAATAATGCCCACGAGGCAATTGCCTTGCCTACTAAAAGTAATAATAAAAACGTGGACACCATGCAGGACGGTTACGTGCTACCAATGGGGGTCCCGGACCAGCAGCAGGAAACTAGAGGTGGAGGAACCGCAATGCCGGCAACGGTCATTGATCATCAGAAAGAAACTGATGGCGAAAAACTAATTTTAGGACCACATCCACATGTACATGGCGACGATGATATGAATGAATATGTCGGCATTAATGGAGGGTTGTTGGGTTTTACTGACTACTTGATGGACGACATTAATGAGGACGAGATACTGGATCCAAATGGGGCTATGGCTTTAAGTTCAAGTGAAATAAACATTCATCAAGATGCTGATCATTTTCCGAACGCGGTTATAAGTGATCATCAGGACACAGAATTACCATCGTCATGTGACCAACTAGTCATAAGTCCAAACAAAGTTATGAAGACGACGACTACGACGACTACTACTACGGCAGCCAGTGATGATCATCACGATCAGGAGCTAGAGAGCAGCAGCTGCGGTTGTAATTTGAGCTCCACGTCGTCGATCTCAAACTCAAACGGAAAAGTTGTGACGGGGGACTTGCATTCATGCGGCTCTTCATTGTCACTGACAAATACTATTAATTGTGATACGGAGGACGGTCATACTGCAGGTGGATTCGGAAATCACGATCAAATATTATGGGATTGGGAGAGTGTACTTAGCAATGCTGGGACTGGGCATGACTACTTATGGGACGGCCATGACAGACAAAACATGCTGTCTTGGTTGCGGGAAGGAGAATCTGCGACTGCTGTTGGTGATGATGATCATGCTGATGCCATGGTGGCTTGGCTTCTATCTTGAATGTTCAATTCAATTTGTTGTACACTAGCCTTTTGTCAATTTGTTGTTTCTTTGGTTTTATTGGACTTTTTTTATGTTTGAATGAGAAAGATTCCATTAATTAATTAAAATGAGTGACAAAGAATATAATTTCACGATTATAAATATAATAAAAGACAACATAAAATCTCAACTACGTAAGCACATTCAACCATAATGCTCATGAGGACAAAATATTACATCACTTTCTAATGACAAAGAAGCTCTCGTGAAACATCACGAAATGATCCTCGTAGTCTTACGCAGGGCGCACAAACCAAAAACCGAAGCCAAAAACTATAGTCGGCGATGGTAAATGTTTTCTTTGTTTTTCTCTCACTCGTTGATAAAAGTACTTGATGAATGTTATTGTTGATTTGTATAATATTTTTCTTTAATTATGAGATTTCTATTATTTTGGGTTTCCCTGTTTAGATTGTAGATTGCTTGTAATTATTCTTTCATAAGACAGCTGAGCGACAAAGGTTGTATTTGTTTCTTGGTGGGCTTGATGATGTGCTTGATCAGGTTTGTGGAGAAATAAAGCACAAAGACCCACCACTTGAACTTCAGACTGCTTATGCGTATGTCCGTCGTGAAGCGGACTGCAAAGAAGCTATGAAGATGGAAGGCCAAAAGTCAGAACCGGCTATAATGGCAACCAAGGCCTGAGGCCCCTCCAACCGCATCGACCAAGGTGGGTTCGAGACTAAAATTGGACAGCCAAAAACCTGCCAAACCAGTTGTGATCGTTCTCAAGGTAAATGTCTGCATTGTGGTATGATAGGACAGTCCAAAAGCTGGTGTTTCGAGTTGATTGGGTATCCCGAGAATTAGGATAAGAAACATGACCCTCGCTTCAACAAACCTTGAGCTTTTGTTGTAGAAACCAATGATGATTCAACGGACGTAGCAAGCAAAGCATCCGCTCTGATTACTACAGCAGGTACCGATGGTAAGGCACTTAATGTCTTCACTTCTGTTATGAATAATACATGGATAGTTGATTATGGAGGTATTGAACATATGACTTGTGATTCTAGACAAGTTTCCTCACTAAAAAAACTCTACCCACACCGAGGTTAATTTGGCTAATGGTGATGCCACCCCAATTCTTGGGGAAGGCACAGTTTCCCTTTTTGATACCATGAAACTTGATATTGTCCTTGTGGTTCCCTCCTTGAATTACAATTTATTGTAGATTGCCCAAATAACCCTTACCTTACACTGTTTGGTGTTTTTTTGGCCGTATTTTTTTGTATTTACGGATATCCAGACGCGGAAGGCGATTGGTTGTGGTATTAGACGTGGGAAGCTGTACTTCATCGAGTTGAATTCTAGTAGCTTGGGATTGCTTACTCAAGCATTGTCAGTGAACGAGACTCCAGCCGAGAATAATAAAGGGTCCAACGTATGGATGTGGCACCGTCGTCTTGGCCATGCTTCGTTTGGTTATTTGCATAAGTTATTTCCTAGTTTGTTTGTGAAAAACGATGTTTCTCAGATTAAGTGTGATGTGTGTGAAATGGCTAAGAGCCATCAAACTTCTTTTCCTCCAAGTTTAAATAAGAGTTCCGTTCCTTTTATGATTGTGCACTCGGATGTTTGGGGCCCTTCTAAAATTGCCTTTTTGGTGGAGCTCATTGGTTTGTCCTATTTATTAATGATCGTATAAGAATGACTTGGGTTACTTTGTTAAAATCAAAAAGTGATGTTAGTATGGCCTTTTAGAAATTTCACAAAATGGTTTCGATACAATACAATATGAAAATTAAGGTGGTTCGAAGTGATAATGGAGGCGAGTATGTTAATACTAAACTCCGTTCTTTCTTTAACATGCACGATATTGTTCATCATACCACATGTCTG
This sequence comes from Pyrus communis, assembly GCF_963583255.1. Lineage (NCBI taxonomy): Eukaryota > Viridiplantae > Streptophyta > Magnoliopsida > Rosales > Rosaceae > Pyrus > Pyrus communis. The sequence goes on from NC_084816.1 coordinate 25,253,001, forward strand.
TATACCCCTCAACAGAATAGGTGGTTGAACAGAAGAATCAACACTTGTTAAAAATGGTTTGTGCTTCTCTTCTTGAGGCACGTCTTCCCTTATATTATTGGGGTGAGGCTTTCACATCTGCTGCCTACGTTATTAATTGGCTTCCCTTTTGTACTCTCGAGTTTCAGACACTGTTTTATACCTTTATGTTTCTCTTCAGTTGCCCGTCGGTCCCTAACATTTCCCCTTGTGTTCTTGGCTACATGGCTTTCGTGCATGTGCACCCTTCACAACAGCAAAATAAACTTGAACGTCAAGCTCTTCGATATGTGTTTATGGGGTATGTTACTACTTATAAAGGTTGTCGGTGCTATCACCCTCCAACCAAGAAAATGTTTATCACTGCCGATCTCACTTTTCATGAAACGAAGATGTATTTTGGTTCCTCTGAGTACTCACTTCAGGGGGAGTTTCAAGGCAATGAAATTCGTATGTTTGATTATGGAACCGAGCAGCAAGTTGCAGTGCAGCCACCCACCACTTAGTAGGCCACTGCACAACAACCTACCACTGAACAAATGTCGACTGCACAGCAGCCAAGCTTCGAGCAGGTTGTTACTGCACAACAGCTTCTTGTCGAGCCCAAGATAGCAGAAAACACAACCCCTTAGTCCCCTTGCAGTTGGAACCAACTGTTGTTAAAGAAATAGTACATGCCGACTCGTCTTTCAGTGATTCTCATAACCAATCGTCTTCTACTCTAGATGGATCATCGCTTTGTAGTCTCCCAAAAATGATTAATTGAGGTATTCCTAAACCCACTTATGAGGCAGACCCTAAGTGCAAAACTAAATATTCGGTGAGCAAACCAACTCATAACTCGAGAGTGAGGTACCCATTAAACAACTATGTGTCCACCTTACACTTGTCTAAATTAAATAAGTCGTTTGTGAATCAATTGTCTATTGTATATATTCCTAACTGTGTGCAGGAAGCTTTAGCCGATCCTAGATGGAAAGAAGCAATGAATGAGGAACTAAGATCGTTGAAGAAGAATATTACCTTGGAATTATCGGACTTGCCAGCAGGTAAGAAACTTGTGGGATGTAAATGGGTCTATACAATGAAATACAAAGTAGATGGAACGGTCGATCGGTTTAAAGCAAGACTTGTGGAAAAATGGTACACTCAGAAATATGGCATAGATTACACGGACACCTTTGCGCCAGTAACCAAGATCAATACTATTAGAGTTTTATTGTCCATGGTAGCGAACCTAGACTGGCCACTTCAACATTTCAATGTAAAAAATGCATTCCTACATAGAGATTTGACTAAAAAAAGTTTATATGGAGCTTCCATTGGGATGTACCAAAATAGACATGAACAAGGGTAAGGTATGTAAGCTAAAGAAGTCATTATATAGATTAAAACAGTCATCAAGAGCATGGTTTGGCAGGTTCACTAAATCAATGAAGGCATTTGGGTATAGTCAGAGCAATTGGGATCACACCTTGTTCTTGAAACGGAATAATGAAAAGATTACAGCACTCATTGCATATGTGGATGACATGGTGGTTACAAGGAATGGCCTAGTTGAACAATCTGCTCTATAGTGTTTGAAATGAAAGATCTTGGATCTCTAAAATACTTTCTTGGGATCGAGGTATCAAGAGGCAAGTCTGGAATATTCTTGTCCCAAAGAAAGTATATCATTGATTTGTTAAAGGAAACCGAGATGTCAGCTTGTAAACCTATTACAACTCCGTTGGCTGAAGGAATGAAGTTGAGTCTTGACCATAATCATGTACAGGTAAACAAAGGAAGATATCAGCGGTTAGTTGGAAGATTGATGTATTTGGCACATACAAGACCTGATCTTGCTTATGCCTTGAGCGTAGTTAGTCAGTATATGCATGATTCAGGGGAGCAACATATGAGTACAATTATGAAGATATTGTGTTACTTGAAAGGGAGTCCAGGTAAAGAAATTATGTTTAAGAAAAATGAGCATTTTAGAATCGAAGGGTATACCGATGTCGGCTGGGTGGGTTCAGTAGATGACCGATACTCAACATCAGGATATTTTACTTGTGTTGGTGGTAATCTAGTAACATGGAGAAGTAAAAAGCATAATGTAGTAGCTTGTTCGAGTGCATAAGCGGAATATAGAGGTATGACTCTTGGTATTTGTGAACTCTTGTGGCTTAAGTTTCTATTACAATATTTGGGGGTCAACCACAGTCTGCTGATGAAGTTATTTTGTGACAACAAGGCTGCTAGGGATATCACTTATAATCCTGTACAACATGATAAGACGAAGCATGTGGAGGTTGATAGGTTCTTCATTAAAGCAAAATTAGAGGGAAAAGTAATTGAATTTCCCCTGATTAGGACCGAGGATCAAGTGGCTGACATACTCACAAATGCCCATTCTAGTGACAAGTTCTCAAGTTTCTTGGACAAGTTGGGTATGCGTGACATATATGCACAAACTTGAGGGGGAGTGTTAACTTGTATAATATTTTCCTTTAATTATGGGATTCCTAATATTTTGGGTTTCCTTGTTTAGGTTGTAGATTACTTGTAATTATTCTTTCCTTATTGTAGTAAAATTGTACATGATTATATATACCTCGGAATGAGAAGAATACAATAAACACATTCAAAGTATTCTCTTATGTTATAAGTTAACGTCCTATATATCTTGATTAATTTCCACTTCTTATACTTGGTTAATTGCTTTCTTTGTCAAAGTTTCTTTGAATGAGGAAACGATAATTAAGTGAAATGGAGTACTCCATTAAAAGAAATCAATTAATTCAAGACAGGAAGTTTCTACTTGTTTTTGTTGTGATCCATAATTGTCGTTTTTACATGTTACCTGACAATTGATACAATTGTAACATGCAATGAATTAATTAAAAATTACAAGGTCCACGATTAAGGAAAGCTTTACATGCATGGCAAGCCATTTACTCACTGATGTGTAAATACGTACTTACAACCCTTTAGCACATAATTTGTCTCTAAAGCCAATCTTAATACAATCTTCTTCCCTTCAAATTAATTCCAGCAAGTAGGTACGATCAACATCATAGCGGGATTAGTTTTCCTCGGACAACACCCAGAATGTAGGTACGATCATACCATCACTATAGTTTAAAGAAAGCACTATGTATTTACATTTAGAGCAAAGCATCTTAACTCTTAATTGTATACAGAGATATGTAGACATCAAAATTTTGGATAAATAAATGTTCACCAACGCATTAAAGTTTTGACAGACCATGCATACGTGGTATGTGCCATGTGTTTCACAAATCGTACACATGGATGAGACTCATCAAAATCGGACTAGTTATCAAGAAGGACACATGTCAACATTTGGTGGAAATGAATTGTTTGATTTTAATTTAATTAAATCAAATATTAATTGATGGAGACAAATCATGAACCGGCCCACAAATCAAGTCCTGGTCCTTTTGTCAATTAATCAAGCCCACAATCAAGGCCAAATCCATCCGTAGTCAAGGCTTGGAAAGTCTATAAATAGGAGGCTCCAAGACAAAGAAAGGGGTCCATAAATCATTTCACACCCAGACACTGAAGCTTTGCAACTCTGAAGCTCTCAAGCACTCAAACCCTCTAAACACTCAAAAACTGAAGAAGACTCGGAAAATCTGTCGTGTTCTTCGCAAATCCTATGAAGAACCACCAAGTACCCCTACATGTGCTGGTTCCTCCATTGCCAAGAGCCAAAACTTTGCGGCATCCGTTCATCCAAGATCAAGTCATCGCGACCTTTGGATCAACAAGATTACATTTACACATTTCGAAGATCGAATCAGAAGATCAAGTTGTAAAGAGATTGTAACCCTAAATTTACATTAATACAAATTTATTTTGTACACATGTTCTTATCTCATTCGTCACAGGATTTTTGTGTTTACAAATTTGGCACGCCCAGTGGGACAATCTCTTCCTTTCATCTATTTCTTCGTTTAAGAAATCCAAACACACTTCCAAATGCAATGGCATCAAAGAAGGGACAAGTCGTTCTCGCAACCAAGGGAAAAAGCCTGAGTACTTATGTCATGAGCGAAGAATCTTTTGGCGTGACAACTCGGAGCAAGGTGAAGGCAGTCGCCACTCTTCAACATGATACTTCAAAGTTGGTGTTGCTGAGGGAGCAAAGGGAGTGTCAGAGGCGAGTGTTCGTCATCAACATAGCCTCGCCGGGGGCATCGAAGCATGCTGCTGTGGCATGTAGGATGTCATCCTAAAGCGGCCAGTGGGATTCTTTGTCTTCGAAGAACTCGAGGGAGCACTCATTATCACTGGGTTCAGATGCAGACTCAAGTGCATGATCCTACTGCAGATTACCAACTAGCAACCACTGCACGGAGACTTCATCAGCACCCTCGATGTCTGCAAGAGAGTCACATTCTTGGGTTGCACAAGTCATGACCATCAGTGCCACCTCCATTGAGGAACAACTTGCATAGATGAATAAGGATATCGCGAAGCTAACAAAGACTGTCGAGGAGAAAGACGTGAAGATCGCTACACTCATGAGTAGGTTAGAATCACAGCATGAAGGAGAAGCTGACCTTGACCTAAAGAAGAATCAACATGACGAAGAGTCTGGCAAGAGAAAAGCGCATCATGTCGACAAAGTTGGAGGGAAACAAAAGCCAGTGTCCGAAGCTATATTAATAGGCTCTCTTTCTATCCAACAACTTCAAGACATGATCACAAACACCATCAAGGCACAATATGGAGGCACTTCAAGGTATGCACTGATGTACTCGAAGCCATACACCAAGACGATTGATAGCCTACAGATGCTGATGGGGTACCAACCACCAAAATTTATGCAGTTTAACGGAAAGGTGAACCCAAAGCAATACATCGCTCATTTTGTCAAAACTTGCAACAATGTTAGGACGGAGGGAGACTACCTAGTAAAACAGTTTGTCTGCTCTTTGAAGGGGAATGCGTTTGATTGGTACACAGACCTAGAGCCCGAGTCCATCAACAACTGGGAGAAATTGGAGCAGGAGTTCTTGAACCGTTTCTACAGTACTTGTCACACTGTCAGCATAATGAAGCTCACAAGTACAAAGCAGTGGAATTATGATTTCACTAGAATACTCGTCGCATTATCAGCATGCTGGCGGTCGACTGAACCGTTGGCTGCGGAATTCGGAGGGAGTGGGGATGTTGAGGTTGAAGCCTAATCGCCTCAGAACCTTCACTACCACTGGTAAAAGGGTTTTCTCTCTCTAGCTGTTACTTTGGCTTCAAAACTCGATAGAATAGATGACGATTCCTGAGCATTCATTTCATTCTTTACAGGTGAAGAGCTCTTCATTTCATTCACAACAAAGCTCATTTGGTAATTACTTCTAAATCTTACCTCAGTTTTCAAATCCTTATTTATTTTTTAATGAATCATTATCAAGGCGTGGCATTGCATTAATTTAATGCATACTCTATGAATGACAAACCTCTATATATATATAGGGATAGAAAATGATTGAGGAATAAGGCTTTATCTTGCATAACAACTCTTAAATTTAAGGTAGACGGGCCATGGGCCCACTCCAACAAGGTGTGGGGTCTCACGTGAAGTTTCACACATCGGCAACCACGTGGAGCGAAGTCAGGGCTCACCCGTTCGCGCGGGATCAAAGGGGACCCAGCTGTTCACGTGGATGTACGGGCCTGTCCTCTGGCTCTGATACCATCTTAAATTTTAGGTAGATGGGCCATGGGCCTACTCCAACAACACCGATACTGTCCCTACTTCGCCATCTGCTCAATCCATTAGGTGTGGGGTTTTAATACAAAAGGTCTTGGTATTAGTTAGAGTGGGGTAATTCTATATAAAGGGCTTGTTCTCAAGTCCTGGGGCCGATGTGGGACAAAGGAATTCCAACAACAATGTCCCCCGGTCCTTTCATTCTTCATCTTCTGAAGATGACACCTTCTCCGAATTGGGCTCCCCACTCCCCATTGCCTGAAGCTCCAACTCATCCTCGGAAGTTGAAGTTGATGACGGTGAAGCTAAATTTAATTTGTCGTTTTTAAATTTAAGTTGTAGTTTTTAAATATAGGTTGTTGTTGTTTTTAAATTTAAATAATAAATTATGTTTGGCCCTTTGGCTCTCGGTTGGAGATGGTTTTTTGTGACAGGGCTAAAACGAGCCCTGTGGCCCTTGGTTGGAGATGGAGGCAAATATGATTTTGTACTGTTCATTAAAATATTAAACGTCTGACCAGCCTTCAGTTGGAGATGGCCTAATGTCCCAACCTGGTACATTCATTACTTTGTTTATGTGCGTGTGCGCTATAGAGATATTACCTCTGCTTGCAGTTTCATGAATATTGCTGAACCGAGACATGCCATTTGGCCATGTGGTGTTACAAATTTCATTTCAAGCAGAAAACTAATCGTGCGAAGGGACCTCTAATGCCTTTAGAAAGCAGCATGAGATTGAAAGATGATTCCTCAAAACTGGGTAACTCTTGTCCAACTATTTCATTCTATCATGACAACTGCAACAATAACAACAATATTTATTTATTTATTCGAAAATATGACCTTCTCATCTATTACTATTGCAGTGAGAACATATCTGCAATCAACCTTCCCCATTGAAAGAGGCCCTTGCCCACTTTTACGAATATGTCATATACGTTGTCGTTTACCCTTGAACTGTTGAATAACCCCCATTTTCCATTGTTTCTGGATAATTATTTACTGTCCATGATTCAAAAGAGCAGGTTCGGATTGGGAGGTTGTTGTACGGAGTTTCAGTCGTTTAATTGATCCACTGGAGGAGAAAGAGGAAGTTACCATTAGAATTACCAATATAAACTCGGATACAACAGACTCAGCAGTACACTCAATGTGCACGTCTTGTGGTAGCTTAGAGGGGCTTGTAAGGACAAAAGAAGATGCAGTTGATGCCTTGTTTAGCGTGAAAGACAACGCAATAAAAAGGTAAGAAAACACTTACTCTTCTTTTCTTGATTTCGTTTGCATTTGTACCTTCATCAATAGCATTGCATTTGCTATTTTTAATCTGGAAAGTACTGGACGCATATACAGATGACTACTGCCTGTCATAAGCTCTTTACTCCTGGGATTTTTTTGTATATATATTTGCTTGTGTATTCGGATGGAAGAGTGAAGAGTGCACCACTACAGTAATTGTTCAAGTCTAGGTGCTGCTCGACTAGATACAACTTCTTGCCTTGTTAATTGTTTTTGCTTTAATGAATAGTCGCCCATGCTTAATTCTGGTTTTTGCGCCTATGGTTGTCAGATTGAATCAGACGATCGTGAACGGCCACAAGTGGTGAGCTGATTTACATGGAAGAGACTCCTCCCCTGAAGTGAGGAGCAAGCAAAGCAAGGCCAACTATGATTTGAGATTGGAGATAAGCCGTCAACTGGCGGACGTAACAAGACTTGGAGTGTCTGCATAATGCCTCGTTGCACCTTGAGGGAGGCTCATCCTCACATCACCAACACCCAGTAGCATTCACAACAACGACACAGCTGGGAAATTATGCCCCTACCCTACCATAGATAGTTGTAGTAATGCATTACATGTTAGGAGAATTACGAATGACTGGCCACACGTTTTTGATGTCACTGACCCAAAACTAGCAGGGGGCCAAATGTACATGCGACCGAGGCATTATTTGAACGGACAGAACCTACACAAGTGTTGATTATATCCCTTGCCATTCAATTATTGCTCTAGTTAGCTTGCCAGTGGCGGAGAAATGAGAGTCGTAATCGTAATTGACCATCTCTTAACAATAGGAAATGAATAATTTACTTTACAATAATCTCACGACCGTTTGATAAGCTGTCCCTAGCACAAAGGAAACAAAGGAAAGGAATAAACGATTCACCTTCTTCCACATAACAGCAGGGTAAACGATTCTCCGCCCGTTTAAAATAGTTCAACAATGGCCAATTTCCCAAAAATGAATATGCGACTCGTGACGCCCTTCTCTTCATATGCAACAAAGTGACAGCCTAAATGCTCATCTTGCACTCCAGATTCTGCAAATGAAGCAAGTATCTATCTGAACATCACTGAAGCATGCACTTAATCTGCAGAATCAATCCCTTTCACATCCATATCCAACATCCCGCACGATTTCTCTTGTTTAAAATCAGGCTCCGTGATACCCATAGAAGAACACCCCGCAATTGGATAGTCCCTCTCATCAACTAAAGACTTCATGTAGGAGCATGGCTGCTCTTCAGCTTCAATATCGGATACAGGCTCTTGCCCGGAACCAAACTCCAACTCATAAGACGGTGGGCCAGCAGGCTGTGTTCTCATTTGCACAGACCGCAAGAGTGCAGCCCTCCTCAAGTCAGCTGAGTGACAAATATCACTAGGTGATGATGGGAATCGCCCCTCTGAATCAGAGCCTCGTTGACGAGGCTGGGAGCAGTTGAAATTAGTGACAGTGCAGCCATGTGAACTACTCGGACAAGTGGAAGGAAATCTTTGGTACCTATAAGGAGAGACAGGACTCGAGGGAACGCTATCAGGTTGGGAGGAGCAAGTATTTATGGGGTTCTCACAAAATCGAGAGTCATCTGAGTCCTCTGACATTGGTGAATATTGTAAAGACATCTCATCCCTGGAAGCATAAAGTTATGAAAACATAATGAAAAATCAGATCAGCATGATAAAGGACATACAATTTTCTCCTTTTCAGGAAGAATCAAGGTGGAGAAAGCAATGCAGAGAACTCCTGTTTAATGTAATGTGGAAAACATTGACTTGAAGGTTCCCTAGGAAGGGGGACACTCGAGGCCCCGATCAAACAAAAAGAGAAAAAACACTTGAAGGAAAGGAGATAACATTTGGACGACTGAAGAAAAAGATGAAAATTTTAAGCAGCCACATGAAGTACCAAATTCACCTATTGGTATACCACTTAAGCAAAAGGCCCAAAGTATGACAGTTAAAAGTACGATTACATTCTTGCAAAAGGAAGCTTATATGAGTGCATCATAACCACATCCAGTCGAAACTATACAGTCTATAACATCAGATGGCCTATTCTGTTTGAGTCATATGATATCACGGTTATCACCAACAGACTGAATTCGGGGAAAAAATAAGAACAAAATAGGAAATAAGTCAAAGAAAATACAAAACGTTGAGTCCCATAACCCAAGAAACCATGAACACGAACCTGTAGTCCTAAGATGTTTTACAGGCCTCGTTTGGTCTCTAGGATTGGATTGGAATAACTCATAAAATCAAGGTACGTTTACTAAAAAAGAGGGTGAACTAACATAGAAAGATGCAATAGCACCTATGACCTATGAAACTAGGCCACTTAAACATACACAGTCCGAATGTGAAGCGCAAGGTTATCATAACAATGAATGAATGAAGGAATTGCAGTTAGTTATGTATGCGGGAAGGGGTAGTTCATTTGAGAGGGTTCCAAAAGCAGATGACGATGTTATGGAAAGTGATTGACAAGTTTGATATGTGTGTGAAAGAAGAAGTAACCTTGGATAAAACAAGGTATCAGACCTTGCTGGAGATTCCATGAGATTGTCAGGGAGAGGGAGTGGATCTCCAACTGTGAGTCCATTCAAACTAGATGCCATAATCTGCACTAGTGCAGTGCACAACAAACAAGCGAGTTATGAGGGAAATGAAGGACTAGTTTCACTTGAAACACTAACAAAATAAGGCCTATTAATGATAAATATATATAATAATAAAAAAGAAACATTTAACAAAATTGTTTGAAGACCCATGAATGAATTCAATTCTGATGGAAATGAATCAGAATTCAGAGCCAGTAAATTTTCATTCTTGAAAGGAAAAGGAAGACTCTTTAGCTTAATTCCACTAAACAAAAGTAAAGAAATTGAAAGAAAAAAGAAGAGAAAAGGAAACCTCGCTGAGATAACGCTTGTGAGAGTGGAAATTGTCGAGGTAAACCTCATCTTCAGGATCTCTGCTCCGCTTCCCAGATGGAGATGGTGAAGAAGACGATGAAGTTGATGCAGCGGATGCATTTGCAGATGATGAAGATTCTATCTCTGGGCCGCCACCACCTCCTCCTTTTCCTCCGCCTCCGCCTGATGAGCTCGACTCCGGACGCATTTGACAGCTTACTGTCTCTCTCGTCTAATCTCTTTTTACTGGATTTTCACTTTACTTATCATTTCCATTCACGTCGGTCTCATCATTTCCCTGCGGAAGGAAGGCAAATGAAACTGTTTCGTTCAAAAGAGTAGCTGGATTCCGACTCTCTCACTAGCTGCTCGAGAAAGGAATGGGAACACAAGAACGACGCCGCTTCAGCCCCACGATTACTGGGCCTCCATAAAAAGAACACAATATACTTGGGCCTTCCCCCACAAGCCCAAGACTCACAAAATTGAATGTGTTTTTGTTTCCATTTCCATTTCTTTAAGATGGAGTTAATTATGTTTGTAAAGGAGATACTTTCATGTAGCAGGCGGAAAATTAGTACAACACAATGCCGTGTTGACGCAGATGTAAGATATGAATGGGGGTAAAGAAGTTGATTCATCGGTTCAATTCGAAATGTGACGCTATGTAATGGAATTGCATGCCATTTGTAATAATATTTACAATTGAAAGCGGATCAATAGTGGAGTCAAAATTTTTTTTTTTGGATGGGTTAGCTAAAATGATTAGCATGTAATCATATGATTTTTTTTTTTTGCCTACATAAAATACTATAATAATCTACATAAAAGTAAGAACATGAAGTACTAATCCAAACGAGTTTATTAATTACTTTCCAACTAATTTTTACACAAATAAAACATGCATACAAAAAAGCAATAGAAAGATAACAAATATTATCACTTTTGTTGAAAACAAGTACCCAAAAGAAAAAAAGGTTAGGGGATACCAATTCAAGTTGTACCATAGATATCTGTAATGGAATTGAAATCTTTTGTTATTATCAGAATCGATATTGTCGTCGAGCCCTTTTTATTAGTTACAAATACAAGAACCATGAAACATGGACTATTCCCAAAATCTTTAACCCTAATAGACAAATTCAAGGACGAATAAAAATTAACCTAACAATTGAATCAAGAAATAAGTTAAATGAATAGATGAAGAACATACCTACTGTTGAATTTCATTAGAAAATAATTTGATGGTGATTCATAGTTTTTCTTTTCTTAGGGTAGAGAGTTTAATTTTTTGTTTTGAACGAATAGGGTAAAAAACATGGGAAATAGGAGAAACCTAATTATGTATTAATTTACCATTTTTACTTTTAGCCTAAAAATGATAAAATAATAAAATAATATATAAGGCAATAAAAGTATTATTTATAAATTAAGAAATACATTAACTAATAGTTTTGACAGGATTTGAGTGGGCTATTATATCTACAATAAGCAACAACAAGCTCATATACAAACTACTATAGCTGCAGTTTGTTAAAGTCTTCCCTAGACTACAGCCCACAATAGCCGTGGGTGTAACTCCGCCAGTGGAGAGGAATCTGATGTGATTATAGTGTTGTCACAACAGAACGAAAGTGAAATCGAATATGTTGATAAATAAGTTATTGTGGGCTTGCATGCCATGGCTAATTCGTTGCTTGTGATATGTGCATATCAATTGAATTAAAAGAAGATCCGGATGACGGAGAAAGAAAAAGAAATGCGCTTATTAATTACGATGGAAGTGGGATGGATGCCGGAGGAACTGGGATTATTCCTCCCTCACTCAGCAGCAACGGTCCTTAATTAGGCAAAGGGAATAAAATGAACAGGCTTGTTAGATATTAATTGGTGGAAAACAAAAGAAAATGAACCAAGCATAAAAGAGAAATGGACAAGGATTGTTTGCCCTTTAACTTCTGATGCCCTTCCGTGCTTTCTTGTTTTGTGTGGTCATAATTAAGACACGTCAACATTTTATATTACTTTTTTATAAAAATAATAATATAAAAATAAATAGTAATATAAAATATTGACGTGACTTAACCGTGATTACACAAACAAGAGGCCACGAAAGGACAGACAATCTTTGTCCAAAAGAAATTTGTCTAGATGTGACAATGCTAATCATGCGTTGTAAAAAGTTATTTTCTCCTAAACAAGAAAAGAAAACAAAAATAGAAAAGTCAATGATTCCATCCATCCAATACCAAGAGCGACGTCCACGTGTGTAAGAAATGGAAACTTGGAAAAGGACTTCGAGCATCCATCTCCATCACACGATATGATACGATAAGGCACTATTCCCTTAGCGTTTCCCGCTCAGTCATAAACACAAACGTTTGGCCTGCAAAATACAAGTGACAGGGAGGGAAGGGAAGAGAGTGTGCTCCTGATGAAGTACGTGTTGGTTACAGGCGGGGTGGTCAGTGGGCTGGGCAAAGGCGTCACCGCCAGCAGCATCGGCGTCGTCCTCAAAGCCTGTGGCCTCCGCGTCACCTCCATCAAAATCGGTTCCTTCTCTTTCCTTCCTTCCTTCTGCTTTTATTACTTAATCATCTTCTCTTCGATTTGATTTGATTTGATTTACTCTACTGCTGCTGCTGCTGCTGCTTCTGCAGATCCATACTTGAACACAGATGCTGGCACCATGTCTCCCTTTGAGCACGGTGAGGTTTTTGTTCTTGACGACGGCGGAGAGGTAATCATTGACCTTGCTAATTTCTCCAATACCTATCCAATTCAAATCCGTGTTAGTCTTATCTCTAATCTTCATGCTGCTGAGTTTTTTTAAACTCTAATCGTAACTGTAGGTTGATTTGGACCTCGGCAACTATGAACGCTTCCTAGATGTAACTCTTACTAGGGATAACAACATTACCACTGGCAAGATATATCAGGTGCTCCTAATAACAATGGGTGTTTGTCTCTCATTTTATGAGTTTTATTTAATCTAATTACAAATTAGCTTTCCATTTATTTTATTTTATTTTTAAATTTTTTCCTCCCCTCTTCCCTGTAGTCTGTCCTTGAGAAGGAGCGGAGAGGTGATTACCTTGGCAAAACTGTTCAGGTGATGCTACAGAATCACCGTGTTCATAGATCCTACCTTTTCTTTTTTGCTTCACATGCATTGAATGCTGATGACTGCCTTTCTTCCGCGAATTGAGTCAATTTAGGTGGTTCCACACATAACTGATGCCATTAAGATATGGATAGAATCTGTTTCAGTCATTCCTGTGGATGGAAAAGAGGGCCCTGCAGATGTTTGTGTGATAGAGTTGGGAGGGACTGTGGGTAAGCAATGATCAATACATAGATGCATTACATGCCTCATTATTCTTTTCTCTGTGTTTATGTACAAAGATAATTGTTCTTCTTTCTTCTTAGGTGACATTGAATCAATGCCATTCATTGAGGCTCTACGCCATTTGTCCTTTTCAGTTGGTAAGGTTGTGGTTTATTCTGTTCCTTTGAGGAATTTTTTGATTCCACTGATGAGATAATTTCTTCACCCATATGTTGGCTTCCAATTGTTTATTATGTTTCTATGCTGTGTGATCGATATATATATCTTCCAATGACTGCTCTAGGAATACGAGGTATGAGCGGCTTACGGTTAGATTTCTGGTCTGATATGTCAGTTATGAGCAGCTTTAGGACAATAATGTTGATATAACAATTTTATTCCAATGTTATTGAGACTTTATGCGGTGCTTTTTTATTTTTGTTGTCCGGGGTATAGATGCAATGGAATAATGCTTATCCAGAAGTAACTAACTATCTCCCTTTGGAGTTGATATGCAATTTGATCTTGAACTTTCATTGATGTTAAATGATAATTGCTGGTGTTGATTTCATTCTTTCGTCAGGGAAAGAGAACTTCTGTCTTATTCATGTGAGCCTGATACCAGTACTGGGTGTTGTTGGAGAGCAAGTAAGGTTCCTCTACTTAATTATTGAGTGTTACTTTTCTTCATTAGTTCCTCATTCAAGCTTGTAAGTTTAGAACCAAAGTTGATTAAATTTTAAGAAGAGTTTGATTAATCTTCTATGTTTCTTACTTTCTTTGCTTGTTCGTAATCTATGCAGAAAACAAAGCCTACGCAACATAGTGTGCGGGAACTAAGAGCATTAGGCTTGACTCCTCATCTATTAGCATGTCGCTCTGCGGAGGTACCTCTTTTCACCTATCCATTAACCTTATAAGTTTTTCTTTAGTTCCCATTTAAAACTTGCTTGGACACCTACAATGGTGCAGTGAGATCACCCGACTCCCTTGTGTTTTACTCTACCATTATTTTGGTAAGGTTAAATTTTGTGCAGATGTAATGTATTTATTTATTTTTGTGACTGCATTGCAGCCTTTGCTGGAAAATACTAAGCAGAAACTTTCACAATTTTGTCATGTTGCAGTAAGTTGTTGCTGAATAATTCTATTTGGCCTTTTTCTAAATATGTTTAATCAAACTTCATTTTCTTGATTACATATTGTAAATTTTATTTATGCTTTCTTACAGGCTGGTAATATTCTTAATATCCATGATGTACCAAACATATGGCACATTCCTCTCTTACTTAGGGTGGGTTCACTAACAATTATCTGTCTCCTTGGTGGTTTAATACTTTATTTAATTTTTCTTTTTTATCTAAGCTATTGTTCTGAATTGTTGTTCAGAATCAAAACGCTCATCATTCAATTCTTCAACAACTAAATCTACTAAGGTATGTTTTCACCCATTACTTCACATGTAAGGCCATCTTCAATGGAGAAGGCTAAAGGTCCAAAAGTCAAAAAATGACCTGATTTGCACAAAAACTCATCTCCAACCAATGGCTAGGCTATAATTTTATGGAGCGCACCAGGCTATTATTTGGCCAAAGGCTGGCCAAATGTAGCCCCCTTTTAGCCCTTTTTTAGAGCTCAGCTCCTCAGTTGCAATAACTTATTCAAATTCAACGACTAGATTTGAAAACATTTAACGGTAGTTTAACTAAATTAACCAATAAATTTAAAGTATAGACTTAAAACTAATAAATATTGAGGGGGCTATGCTTAGCCTCTTTGGTTGGAGATGGTATATGAGTATGGCCTGACAATGTTCATTTAAAATTTTTTTTTGGGGGTGCTATAATTCTGGATGGGGCCATGTTTAGCTCTTTCAATTAGAGATGACCTAAGGCTTCAACTTTTGTGCTTGATTGTTGATCAGCATTAGCTTATGTAACTTCTTCTTGTGTAATGACGCCAAGGCAATCTCTTTCTAGAATACTGTTCGACTTGGAGTTCTTTTAGCTGATATATGTGCTCTCTAGGAATGCTACATAAATATAGGAAGACAAACCGCATGAAGTTTGGCTATGTTAAGTTACCGGTGTTTAATGTTCTGTTTCAGCATTGCCATGCCTCCTGATTTAAGAGATTGGACCAAGATGGCAGAGACTTACGATAACCTCACCAATTCTGTTAGTATTGTTAGATAATTGTGCGATGCTCGATTTTCGAACATAACATCTTTTGGTTTTTTTCATTCACCAGATGAGAATTTTATATTTGCAGGTGAGGATTGCCATGGTGGGGAAGTATGTGGGCCTTACAGATTCGTACTTGTCTGTAGTAAAGGTGGGATGGTAGCTTCTATTCTATTATTAAGCTGGGTGGTAGGACGGTGTATCTTTACTTAGTCTGCGGAATTCATTAGAGATTTTTCATATAAGAAAATTCAGTTATTACATTTTGTAGTGTAAATATGAATCTATGGCTCCTTGTGCAATGCATGCTTGTTAAATTATATATGTTAATAAGTCACCGCCTATACGTTTATTTTACCATAAATGCTTGCTGAAGAATATGGAAATCTGGACCTGAAAATATAAAAAATTTGCTAAATTTGTCTCGCAGGCCCTTCTGCATGCTTGTGTTGCTTGTTCTTTAAAGCCATCAATTGACTGGATTGCTGCTTCTGACCTTGAAGATGATAGTGCCAAACTGGTATTGAACCATTACCCTCCTCTTTTTGCAGAATTTCGTTTGATGTCTATTATTTTGTCTTTTCTTAAGATTTGTTTTTCGTACAGATACCAGAAGCACATGCTGCTGCATGGGAGACCCTAAAGGTCTGCTTTAAGCTAAATTATCGTCTCCTAGCCTGTACAGCTTATGTTTTAATCTATTCTTTATTTGCAGAATGCAGCATGTGTCTTGGTCCCTGGTGGATTTGGAGATCGTGGTGTGAGAGGTATGATATTAGCTGCAAAGTATGCCAGAGAGAACAATGTTCCTTATCTCGGGATTTGTTTGGGCATGCAGATTTCAGTGATTGAATTTGCGAGATCTGTAAGCAACATTTCCGTAACTGACATGTTTTATTCTTAATTTTGATCATATATCATCCCTACTTTAATTACTTGTTTTAGGTTTTGGATTTAGAAAGTGCAGACAGCACAGAGTTTGATCCACAGACACCGAATCCTGTTGTAATTTTTATGCCTGAGGTACAATTTATGGTGATGTTTACCTCTGGAATTTAAAAATAAGTATGGCTTCAACCTCGCCCATGACAGTTGATTTTTTATTATATCCGTGTATAGGGATCAAGAACTCACATGGGAAGCACAATGAGACTGGGATCCAGAAGAACACTTTTCCAAGCTCCTGACTGCATTACTTCAAAGCTGTATGTGAAATATCTATTACTGTGTTCGGTTTTAGAAATCATAAAGTAGCCGGTTTGTTACTGCAAACTGAAATTATAACTTCAGGTAACTTTGCTGCATTTATACCGTAAAACCAATGCATGTGTCATGTGTTCCAACTTCCAATGCTGTCGGTCTGAAAAGGACACACGGCACAAACTTGGGGTCAATGTACTATTTTGCAGGCAGCCTTTGATGATCTATCCTCTGTGTTGTGTCTGTGGTTGCTTTTGTCAAAACTAATCACACATGACCACCACTTTAAAGTTCTCCATTTTAAAGAGTATTGCAATATTAGCCTCCATATTTTACGTGCCTGATGTGTTATTGCTCTCAATTGCTAGGTACCATAACTCAGAGTATGTGGATGAACGCCACCGGCACAGATATGAGGTTTGTTATAATTTATTTAGGTGAAAACATGATGTATCAGAAGCATGTTTTCCGTAGTGTATATGGTCTTATTTCGTCATGATGTAGGTGAACCCAGATGTTATTAGAGTTCTTGAAGAAGCTGGCCTGAAATTTGTGGGGAAGGATGACAGTGGGAGACGAATGGAGGTGGGTTTTGTTGCAAAAAGTCCTTTCTATCATTTACTGCAAAAGGATTTGACTTTGAAGACTTATATTTTACATGATTTGTGTTTGTTCTGGTATTTTTCTCTTGTGCAGATTTTAGAGCTTCCAAGTCATCCATTCTATGTAGGAGTGCAGTTTCATCCAGAATTTAAATCACGGCCTGGGAGGCCCTCTCCTCTATTTTTAGGTACTTGGACACACAAGTGAACCATAGATGTCATACATTCGCATTTACCATTATTACTTGGAAACATGTATTCACTAGGACAACCATCATGAAATTACCATATAGCGCAGATCTTACTCAGAGTTGAGAGATTTTGGGACATGTTTGTGGCAGAATAGACTTGTCTATTTACAGTTGTCATTTTTATTTGGTCAATTTCTGTCATGTCCTTTGATCTCTGTACTCGAGTTGACACATGACATTGCAACTGTAGGTCTGGTCTTGGCAGCAACGGGACAGTTGGAAACATATCTTGATGAGAATCAAAATACAAGTTCTCCAGATCATTAGTTAAAGGTAGGTTTGTACTTTTAATGCGAGAGGTCCCATAGAAGAAGAATTGGACTTGCGTTTGGGCTGTTTGTGCATTGTTCCCCCTGGCTCTTTCTGAATGTGGGTGAGAAAGTGGGATGGGAATGGGTTGGATCATCTCTCTTGACTCACGATATTCTGTGCTCCGTATGCATAAGTAGGGTTGCATAAATAGGTGCATCTTAAGTGATTGCATTTGAGAAGAGACAGATATGTTTCTGTTCATTGATACAAAATGGGACACAGTATTTCTCTTAGCTCGAGTTTGTGTAGTGAAATTGTTTAACAAGGGACGTCGTCACTACATGAGAAAACTAGACTAGACTAGAGTAGACTAGTACAGTCCGGAATCTGGGTACGATGACTGCAGCATGTGGTCGGGACAACTCAGAAGGTGTGATATTGTTGTAATAATGCCAATGCCAGCCAGGGACTGTTTGTCTACCAACTCTGTCTCTACTCTCTAGTTATATTGCTGGGTACGTTTATCAAATGCTTAGTGTGACGATGAAGAGAATCATGATCATTGATTATCAAATGGGCTTTCAAATTCCTAATCTTAAGATTTCTAGCCTCCCTCATCAAAAAACAAAACTTCATAACAAAATAATTAACCAACTCTATACGAAGATGTTATTCTTTATTATGAATTTATAAATGGAGAATGTAGGAAACGCTCAAATACATCAATATAATGGGAAGCCTAAGCCTTCGGTATCAGCAAAAATATGACGCAATGCCATGCCTCTTCTTTTACAAAATAAATACAATGTAATTCAGTAGAGTAGAATTGAATCCAAAAACAAAACCGAAAAAAATGCCGCAATGCGATGGCTGTCCTGCGTTAATATTTTGGCTGTTTGTCTTGCCCCTGGATCTGGAATTGTGGAGTCGTGGAATTGTGGAATTTTGGAATGTGGATGGACAATGTGAATGACATTTGTGATTAACATCATTAACTTAACATGTGAGGTTCTGAGTGTAGTGTAGGTATGAAATCTGTCTTTGGAGCTTCATTTGCTGGTAAAACTTAGCTATGAACTCATCTGCCTTTATATCAACCGATTCCTCCAACTCCTCCTCTTCCTCCTCGTACATATTATTATTATTGGAAGCTGATGCTGGAGAAAGAGGAAACTTTTTTTCCTCATCATCCTGAATAATATCACGGCCATCATCATCCTCATCGCATTTGATAAGAAAGCTCTGCCTTGCAGTACTATCATCATCCTCATCATCATCATAGTAGCAGTTGCGGCGATCCTCTGATTCTTCTTCATGGTTATTGATGATCATGTCGACTTGATCATCATCAAAATAATCAAGTACTGATGGTGGGTTTAAGCAAGGGATGTTAATGAAGCGCATGGAGGAGGAGCGGGAGCAGCTGGATTTCGTTTTGAGGGTGGGGAAAATGGGGGTCTTGTCGAACGACAGCTGCCGCTCAAAGTAATACTGCTGCTGCTGTTGCTGCTGCATAAGCATGTGGGCGAGGCTACTCTTGAGCAACTTGGGGACCACGCGCAGTTCCATCATGAGGCGTCGCCTGAAAACACCGCCTTTTCTTGCCCAAAGCAATGCCAGACGCAGCAGCTTCCACGCTCTATGTGTTGGTCTTGGTCGACCGACATCATCATCATTACCCTTTGATGATTTCTTCTTCGACATCTTCATCATTGTCATCGTCGTCGTCAGCTCACTGTTGAGTACTTGATTAACGGGTGGAAGCAGAGAGTATAGTTCTACTTACGTACGTAGACTGAAACTGTGGCCTGGTAGTGGTACACCAGAAAGAAAGAAAGAAAGAAAGACAAATTGTTCACAAAAAGTTGGCTAATAAATTTCAGTTTGATGAGAGAGCTGAAAAATTTGTATGATGTGGTGAGTGTTGTTGTGCTGGAATATATACAATACATGATTATTAATCTATATATAAACAATGTATATATTAGAGGAATCTTTGTCTTGTACGCGGTGGTTTTTAATGATTGGTTTAAGGAGATCAGTGTGGAAGGTAGGAACCCGATTGTTGGGACACGGTTGTTACACGCGGGAGGAAGCAAGCTCGAAACTCCCCTTCCACTTCATTCATTGGTTCCCAATTTTCAAATACAATATTACTTGGTTTTCTTTCATGATGTCGTTGTATTACAAACTTGATAATTTGAATTGTTCATTCTTTTTATTCCAACACGATTTTTTTATAAATAAATATGAGATGTTTAGCCATTTATATGTGTCTAACGGATAACGAATATGAATGACTAATAACAAGTAATATCCTTACAATTAACCGTCAATTTGTTAGATTCATATGAATGACTAATTAAATGATCTTCAAATTAAATTAAATTTTCTACAGATAATCTTTAGATGACGACAAAAAGAATAAACAATTTAGATTTTGAAATCTGTAAGGTGAAATGATATAACATCGTCATGTAAAAAGAAAGTAAGGAGGATTGATTTCTAAAATGTAAGAAGTCAAACTTTGTCTAATACACCCCCTCATTCCTTTCCCCACCTTTTTTTTCCCCCTTAGTATACTATTATTATGTTATTCTTAATTTTTACGCCACCAAACAAGGGATACTAGTCCTATCTAAGTTAGTCTCATTTAAAGAGTGTAACAAACAGAGCCTGAAAGTGACAATGGCTAAGGAGGATTTACATCAAAAACTTGAATAACCAAGTATTATTTATTAGATTAAATTATTAATCTAACAAATGCATCTTTATGTTATTTCTTATTACATTATTCAAAAGGCCATAAGTTGAATCTCTATACCATATACATAAACTTGTAAGAAATTATGCAACCGAATTGACCCTTAATGCGCTATAACTTGCAAGTCAAGAATATTAATTAACTAATGCTTATGATAGGCAAGAAACTACTACTTTTCAACAAAACTAGTAAGTTGGATATGAGGGACTACATATATATAATTTTTTTCTAGCTGTTGACATATACAACTCACAAATAAATGATGGTTTTCGACGAAATATAGATGTAATTGATGATAGAAAACTACTGCCGGGGTTGCCATTTGAATAGGTCATTGCTAATTATTTGAGCAACATGTATGTTATATATATAATAAAGTTATAAACTATCACAATCAACGCAGTTTTTTATTAGTTGGATTTTGCTGGAACTTTCCTGACATGACCACCGTTTCCTTGTTTGTTTCCTTCCTTCGGTGCATATGCACCAAAACTATATATGTTATCCCCCAGGAATCAACACTACGAAATAAAATCCCTTGTAAACCGAATTTCTTGCTACAAATAACTCAAGAACACAAGTACAAAATAAATTTGGTATTAAGGAATTAAGACTTGATCTGAGACTTGGTTTGTAATTTGACTTTATCAAATAATCTTTAATTTAATCAAATTAAATTTGATTTAAAATCAAATAAAATCAATAACATTTCATCCTTAATTTGGCATTTTAAATCAATTAATTTGATTTAAATTCAAATTAATTAAAAAATAATAAAGATAATTTCTTAATTACTTTCCGCCAACTGTTGAGCGTGCCATCCTTGATAACTCGTCTGGTTTTGATGAGTCACATGTCATATGTACAATTGGTGAGACACATGACGCATGCCACGTAAGCCTTGGTGTAAAAACCAGTCCCAAATTTTACGATTTTAATAATTTTGAAAGAGTGAGTTGACGAAAATGCCACTAGTGGCGAGATCGTTGACTTTCATTGACCATCTTTTCGTGACGTGTACGAGCTACTATTTTACTAGTATTCTCGAAGTACTTGACGGTACGAACGAGTGGGCGTAAGCGGATTTGAATTTGGACCTACGATGGAGATTTTTCGGACTTACGAAGTTGAAGGGCATTTTAGTAACTTCAGTATACTAGATATTTTCTTATTATTTTATTATTTTTGTTTTGATGGGACCCACACTCAAACCCCTCCCTCTCATCTCTTGCCACGTGGCATCATTCTCCACCACTTGGACTCTCTTTTTCCTTTATCTTTTCTCCCTCTCGTCTTTCTCCTTCCGTTAGCCTTATCCTCGTCTCAGATGAACGCCGAGACCGACCCCAACAGCCACCACCCCACCACTCTTCCTCTAGCAAACCATCCAGACCACCATCACTTCCCCTAACGTGCTCAAGACGTTAGGTTGATGGTTCGGAACGCAAAGTGGTCGCTGCCATTATTCTTGATTTTTCATGGTGATTCCTCGATTTTTCCGACGAAGATCAACCGGGGGGGGGGGGGGGAAGTTCCCCAGATTTCGGTGGATATCCGACGGCTTCAAGCCATTTTTCAGCCAACTCTGACCACAACTAGTCCTCGAATTGGTGCGATTACTATCGAAGACTCCAGCTTTCTTAGCTCGAAATGATGTGACATCGCAAGTACTTGTGAGTGGGTCTTTTCTTTAGTATAGTGTGTGTGTCTATATATTTGTTAGTTTCCATTTATATATTTCATAAAGAATTTTCTACGATACGTCTAGATTAGCTTAACGTTTATAAGATTTAGCGCATTGATATAAATTATGAAATTATGCTACGTCCTATAGGATGCACAGGTATGCATATTATTATCAATGCCTTAATTATATTTATGGTTGTGAATAGTATTATGGTCACGTGAATTATCGATTTACCACTGTATGAATTTATCTACATTATCTGCTCATTGTGTGCTACACTGGTGTTAGTACTCGCCTGGGCCATGGCCAGTCTTTCATGTGTATGTTCACATCGCACTGTACGCTCACTTTGGATCCATTGTAGGTGCCAGTCCTATCCTAGATTTCTATAGTCAATTAGGACTCGTATGTGTCGCGCATAACGTCAGTCTTCACGTGATTGTAGTACCAGAGCGTAAATCATTATTACACCTAGTCCTATTCATGTCAGAATATCTCTGCATGAACTCGTGTATTAGCATATGTTGATGAACACTCGTTATGATATTTTGTTTATGTGGGATTATGTGATGATCAGACGTTAGATGTTTATGTGACATCCCACATCGTCCAGGGAAGTGATCCTTATATGTATATTCCCATCTCTACCTAGCGTGAGGCCTTTTGGGAGCTCACTGGCTTCGGGTTCCGTAGGAACTCCGAAGTTAAGCGAGTAGCGCGCGAGAGCATTCCCAGGATGGGTGACCCATTGGGAAGTTCTCGTGTGAGTTCCCAAAAACAAAACCGTGAGGGCGTGGTCGGGGCCCAAAGCGGACAATATCGTGCTACGGTGGTGGAGCGGGCCCGGGAAGTCGTCCCGCCCGGGCCGGGATGTGATAGTTTATATATGATTTATTATGGCGTATTGGATTCTTGGGATATTGCAAGTTATGGTAAATATTTTCATACTATATGTAATACGTATATTTTGGAACTATACTTGTTTTACGGCGAGAGGTTATCATATTTTCAAATTTTTTTTTACAAAGCTTTATTTTTAGACCCACTCACCCTTATTTTTCGCCCCTTTAGGTTTTAGTGGCAGAACTTCTATGTTGACAAGGATTCTTGGCAAATCTTGGTATTGGAGGTTATTTTCGATGGTATAATTCTCAATCTATCCTACTGTACTTTACTTATGCTCTGACATCATGTGTGGAATGAGTTCATTCCCGCTCACTAGCATACTCTTACATTTAGGCACTTTTAGGTTATTTTTTATTCACATTTTCCGCTCCTGGTGTCGGCCATCACACTCGATTCGGAGTCTAGGTGGACATTCCAGGTCGGGGTGTGTCGCTTGGCACATCAAAATTTTAATGTGTTGATGAGTATTTATTTCACTGAAATTTACATGTCTACAAATGCTCCCGCTTTAAGGCATAACATATACATGTGCTTGTCACGTGTAGAATGTGTGTTTTAAAGTCCTTCTACGTAAATGTCTATTTAAGGGCCGTTGAAGCTTGATCTTGAACGAAATGGGACCACAAGGAGTTTCACGTGATGAGTGGTCATCAACTTTGTTAGGGATGAATCAACACGTGTTTGTTGTGCTTATTGGTTCTCCATGAGCTTGATAAAGAGCATGAGTGTTTGGGTATTTGCATAGTGTCTCTTGACTTTATATGTCTTGAAACTTGGCGTAAGAACTTGTGGTTTAATGCCTCCCTCAAAGTTAACTAGCAAGTGATTTCGTGCTTACTTAGGGCACTACCATTAATGTGAAATGATTGGACAACCGTAGGAGGGTCAATTGAAATGGATTTATGATTTGATTTAAAGCCTCACTTCTTCTTATGGACTTATGATTTGAAGCCTTCCCTTTTCTTTTGGCCAAGATGCACACCTCCTTTACACCTTTGGCACCATAAGGCTTTAGTACACTTAGCTCTTTCCTCGGGAATGTGATGATTTATAAAGTGTGCTACCTCTTTTGGATATATGTTAAATGGTGGAGTTGTTTGATTTGATAGATCTACTTCACTTTGTGTTAAGGGATCGTGGCGGTAATTAGGTAATGCGATTAGACTAGGGGTATCGTACTCCTTGTTCCCATCTATGATTTGAGATTTTTGTTCTCAAATGATCTTCGTGTGACACGAAGTTTAACCTTGCGGTTCCCAATAAGCTTGGGCCAGGACTTGAAGTCTACTAATTGCTTTGCAGTAATGATGCTTTATTGTAATATTTTTAGACCTAATTTGTAAGGATTCTTTTGGGACCATGTTCTTCATAATATGTATTTGTAATGCTTTTTTTTTTTTTCTTTTTTCTTTTTAATCAAATATACTCATCTTCTTGAAAAAAGAAAAAAAAAGAAAAAACACTTCTCATATAATTAATTAAAAAATTGAAAATTATTCAAAAAAAAAAAAAAAAAAAAAAAAAAAAACCAGCAACCCTAGCCCCACTACAATTTACCTTAATCTTTCTCGCCATGCAAGTCGGTTGCAATTGCTCACCACCATCAAGTTTATTTTCTCTCTTTTTATCTAAATCTTCCTTCTCATCCGTATCCAATTTTTTCTCTTTGCCTCGTTTCAAATGTTGGCATTTGTCGTCGCCGCATCGTTTCTGATCTCAACCTTTGTCGTTGTCATCGTGTTGTTTCAGATTTCAACTATATCGATCAATTAGAAATCCTCCTTGCAACCCAGATTCCAAGCTTGACAGAACATTGCTTTTGACGTGCTGAATCAATAAAGATTTAGTGCCAGTTTAAAAAAGAAGAGGGCGGGGGAGAGAGAGAAAGGAAGCTTCGTCGGTCATAAGAGGAGCGATGGCGGCGATAAGGCGGTGTGGTGGTCAGGAATTTAATGTCATTGTTAGTTTTTGTCAATGTATTAAAAGGTGAAGGCGTAGGCGAGGTGTTTCATGGATAGCCTCGCCTCCTAAAATTATATATATATATATATATATATATATGTATATATGTATATATATGTTGTAAAATTGATGGATTGATGGATGAATGAATGCCCACTCAAAGAGAATAAGACTTAGGAATAGTGTTTGATACTTTCAAAAGTATCATCATTGTTTTGTGGATGGTTGTAGTTACGGGAGTCGCTCTACAAATACAGCACTCCGTCTGTTATCAAATGCACTGCGAAAGAAAGCAAGAGAACTAATATCAGTATTCCTCCCTCTCTTTATCTGCTATCCTTTTTGTGTTATAGCTACTAAAGTCATAGTGTTATATTTTGCACCTGCTTCACTCTTGTCCTTAGAAAGGTTATCTCTCTAACTTTTGTCTATTTATAACACGTTATCTACACGACTCTCTAACCTTAAATAGTTCACATCTCCCTTCATCGAAAGAAAAAAAAAAATGCTTCCTTTAAGGTTTTTCCTGTTTTTCTTCTTCTTCTGCTTCATCTGAGTGATGCACCCTCGCGATGAACTGCTAGCACCATGCTTGCTTCTCGTTCTAAATTTAACAGTTACTTATATATTTGATTTCTTGTTTGGTGCAGTTCCTGGTTTCTAACCCAGTGTTTATTTATGTTAATTTTACTGTAATCAAAGATGGTGCGGTACAATCGCCTATCTTGAATTGCAAATTTAATTTTCACTGCAATCAAAGATGGTGTGGTACAAATCGCCCATCTGTAGTTGCAGATTTAATTTTACTGCAAATTTTAGGTGGTGCGGTATAATTGTCCACGTTACTCTGCATATTCAAATCGATTATATCTTGCTCTGCATAATTTTATCGCAATTTTAGGTGGTGCGGTACAATCGCCTACCCTGCCCTGCATATTTAAATTTTTCTGTTGTTCAAGTGGTGCGGAATAATCGCCCATCCTATGCTTGTTTCGATGAGAATGGTGTGGTATAATCGCCCTTCTCATTAATCATGAAAATCTCGAGTCTAAAGTTTCGAGTACTTATCATTTTTGGCCTGAAGATCAAAATGAAAAATTTGTAAGAACCAGAAGTTCTAACACTATATTCCTCCACGAATACATATTATTGCAAGTTCTTATGCATCTCATTTTTCTTTCAGAAAGAAAAGAAAATGGCGAACTTGGCAAAGCTTGATTTTGCTGCCTTAGGCATTACTGGGAAGAATTACCTTACCTGGGTACTGGATACTAAGATCTATCTAGAATCAAGGAATCTTGGAGATACCATTAGGGAAGAAAACAACTCATCCTCTCAAGATTGGGCAAAGGCTATGATCTTTATTCGTCGCCATCTTGATGAAGGACTAAAGAGCGATGAAGATCCGTTAGCTCTCTGGAAGGCATTAAGAAACAGATACAATCACCAGACAATGGTGATTCTTCTAAGGGCTCGCTAAGAATGGACTCACCTAAGGATCCAGGATTTCAAGTCAGTGGCTGAGTACAATTCCGCATTGTTCATAATTACCTCTTAGATGAAGCTCTGTGGGGATACCATTACTGAGGAAGATATGCTGGAAAAGACTTTCAGCATATTTCATGCCTCTAACGTGCTCCTGCAGGAACAATATAGAGCGCGATGCTTCACTGAATACAACCAGCTGATATATGTGCTCTTGGTAGCTGAACAAAACAATGAGCTCTTGATGAAAAATCATTAATCCCGACCTACTGGATCTGCACCATTCCCATAAGTGAATGCTGTTTCCCTCGAAGTGAACGCCACATCCTCTAGTGGCGATAATCATAAATGAGGACGTGGCCCTAAGCGAGGTCAGTGGAACAGGAGAGGTAAGAATCATAGTGGTCAGTTTCACAACCAGATTCCAAGGCAAAATTCAGGCCCGAGCTTTAAAAATGGAAATCGTCACAAAGGCAAATCTTGTATAAATAATGCTCCTAGAAACTCTGATGGAGCTTGCCATAAGTGTGGTGGCGATGGGCACTGGGTGCGTACTTGTCGTACCCCAAAACATATGGTGGATCTATATCAAGCCTCCCTCAAGGAGAAGGGTGTCAAGACTAATTTCCTCGACCAGGCTAGACCAATGGATATACCTGATCCAGTGTGCGACTTATCAGGATAATTGAACACAACTCACTTAGATGTCTCGGACTTCATTGTGGAAAAGAGGAATGAAGTGTATCGGTTCGACTGAATCATTTATATTTAATGTACTTTTATTATTCTGAACTTGTAGTTTAAAAAATCACATTTCAATAAAAGAGGCATTTAAATTTCTAAGTTGTTTTTAACCGTGATCCTCTTTACTTAGAAAGCATGGATAAAAGCTATGGTTATTCTCAAAACATGAGAAATGACGAAGATATTTGTCTTGCAGACAACGCAACCACACATACAATACTTCGTGATCGAAAGTATTTCTCAAGCTTGATGCTTACAAGAGTAAGGGTAACAACAATATCAGGTCAATTAGATGTAATTGAAGGCTCAGGGAAAGCCCAGATTATGTTTCCAAATGGAACAATACTGTCTATATAGAATGCATTGTATGCTACTCGATCTACTCGAAATTTGTTGAGTTTCAAAGACATACGTTTAAATGGATACCACATTGAAACAAAAAGTGCAGAAAATATGGAGTATTTATGCATTACCTCCAATAATACCCAGAAACGTATATTGAAGAAGTTGCATGGTTTGTCGAGTGGATTGTATTATACATACATAAGGACAGTTGAATCACATGCTGTTATGAACTAGAAGTTCATTGATTCAATGCTTTGGCATGACCGTTTGGGTCATCCATGATTCACCATGATGCGTAGGATCATTACCAACTCTAATGGACATCCATTATTGAGCAGAGACATTGCTATCTCAAATGATAACCCTTGCAAGGCTTGTTCTCAAGGGAAATTGATAATTAGACCATCACAACTAAAGGTTGATGCTGAATCCCCATCATTTTTGCAAAGAATTCAAGGGGATATTTGTGGACCTATTCAACCATCTTGTGGACCATTTCGATATTTTATGGTTTTGGTTGATGCATCTACCCGATGGTCACATGTTTGTTTCTTATCTACTCGGAATATAGCTTTTGCGAGACTTCTTGCTCAGATAATCAAGTTGCGAGCACAGTTCCCAGATTGCCCCATTAAGTCGATTCGACTTGATAATGTTGGTGAATTTACGTCTCAAACCTTTGATGATTACTGCATGACATTGAGCATTGATGTTGAACACCATGTTCCTCATGTCCATACTCAAAATGGTTTAACAGAAACATTGATCAAGTGACTTTAGTTAATAGTTCGCACTTTACTCATGAAAACAAAATTGTCAGTTTCTGCATGGGGACATGCCATTTTACATGCTGCATCATTGGTTCGATTGAGACCTATAGCCAACAACAATCTTCCTTGAAAAAACTACACCGCTGACTCGCAGCAACTTTCTGATCAACCGATGAGACGCATTAACTTTCCGATCAACCCCGACAAGCTTAAACCAGCTCACCAAGCTCCTAAGAAACACGATCGCAGCATACCTTAGCTCTGTTCCCAGAAAAAAAAAATGTGAAACCTGGCTTTGATACCATCTTAACAAAGCATCAATGAAGGAAGAAAGGTGTACAAAAAGTCATAGAGAAGAGAGAAATATATTTGTTATTACAACAATAGCAATTTTGATTACATTGGGTAATGACTTAGCTCACTATATATGGCAACTAAAAAACTTAGTCACTAAGTAAACTTGTAACTAATTGTAACAACCTATAACAACCAAAACTTTAGGATCATTACACATGTCATAACAAAGATTATGCCATTTGGCATTCTTATGGTTAGTAGTAAGAGATGAATTATTCAAAAAGAAAACTTGTCTATTTCAATTCTTCATAAAATGGTAGGATTAGAAAGGAAAAGTTTAACAAAAATGCAACTCTTAGCACATATTTGTACTATTTTCGAGTAGTGCTACACATACCACATATTTGTTGGTAGACCCTACCTCTGTAACGACCCGTTCCCAAATATTTTGGTTTTTATATTTTTAAAGCATGAATTTACTAAAATGTCCTTCGAGGTAAAAATGTTGACTTTTGTAAACCGTCTTGTCGTGTCATGTAAGATTTGTTTCCTTGGTGTATCCTTGTAGTACTCAGCATTACGGACGTGTGGGCGCAAAGTAGAATCAAATTTGGAGTTACTATGAACGTTTTACCGAACTACGTAGTCGAGAGGCAAAGTAGTCAATTCACTATTCTAGATATTAGGGTTAGATATTTTTATTATTTTATAATTTTTTGTCATGTGGAGCCCACACCCCACTTCTCCTTCTTCCCCGTGTCCTCCCTCCCACAATCTCTCAAACTCTTTCGAACTCTCCCTCCCTCTCATCATTCTCTCTCCCTCTCAGAACAACCACCACCTCGCCACTCTTCCTTCGGCAAACCACTCAGACCACCATCATTTCCCTTAACGTGCTCAAGATGTCAGGTTGATGGTTCGAAACGCACAGTGACCGCTGCCATTATTCTTGATTTTTCTTAACGATTCCTCAATTTTTCTGACGAAGGTGAGTCTCTGGACTCCCTTAGTCTTTCTCATTTAGCTATTCTAAGTTTAGTTGTTAGGTTAGACATGCTTATTGATGAAGTTTTGGTACAGATTGACTGGGAGGAAAAGTTCCCTAGATTTTGGGGGATTTCGACGGCTTTGAGCAGTTTTTTTGCCAACTCCGGCCACAACCAGTCCTCGAATGGGTAAATCCTTGTTCACCTCTTCCTTAGCTTCATTTTGAGTTATAGATTATTGAAAATAGTAGAGATTTGAGATTGATCGGAGCTGTGGATAATTTTCCCAGTTTTCGATTTTCTTCTTCGCTGAGTCCGGCCGATCCACGGCTGGAAACCGAGTCGACCCGACCCGTAACCTAAACCGAATCCAAAACCAACAACCAAGCCCAACCCAATAACTATGCCCAATCCAATAATCCGAATCCAACCCAGCAACCCGGCCCAACCCAGCTACCAGGCCCAGCCCAACTACCAACCCAAAACCCAAATTCGACCCAACCCGAATCCAATCCCAGTTTCCATGGTCGACGCATGGAGGGCTATCATGGCTAGCGCGTGGAATACACAGGGCTCCGCCGGCGACCCATCTCGACGCATGGGGTACCTGAGGTCCCTTCTTAGGTTTTTCGACATGCCGAATCCAAATTCATTGTCCGTTTTCCCAAATTCTATCGTATTAGCAGAGTTTTATTAAATGACCTCTATTTGTGTTTAGGTGTGTCGATGGGAAGTGACACATGCCTCTTTAGTTCAAGCGGCTCCCAACAACAAAATATCTGTGAGTGGACTCCTTCTTAACTCACATGTTTTTATAAAATATTAGGCTTGCATTTACGAAAAGCATGATTTCATGATTTTACGTTTTATGCATTATTTATGATTTATTAAGTTTACGTTTTACCAAAGGTTATGAATTATTGGATTTTCGTATGTGAAATTCTATGGATTTACGAATACGAATTTCATGGATTTATGAGATGAGGCTTTGAGCTTTTGAGCTTCGGTATTTTGATACAAGTTTTTGAGATACGTTTTTGGTGCTTATCTAGTGGGTTATTATATAACACACACACACACACACACAACACGAGTATGTAGACGTCTATGGCCATATGACACAGTTGATGATATTTATGACGTACTCCCAGCTTCACTAGCCACGGCTAGTGTCGGTGTGTTATGTGTGTGTGTGTGTATATATGTATGTATATTTCTTCTCTGGTGTAACCCAGAGTTGTACAGATTCACATTCGGGTGATGGACCCATTATTTCTTCACTGGTGTAACCCGGTGTCGTACAGCTTTACCTTCAGGTGATAGTTATGCCTTCGGGCAACTATGATACCTCTAGTTGAGTACATCATTGATGTGATTTACGGATGTTTTATGGATTTGCCTTTGGGTGACTGTATTACCATTACTGAACACTGGTTTACACGTACATGTTTTATGAATGTTTTTCATGGCATGTTAAAATTTTCAGAAAACCTACTATGTAGTACAATATATGAGCTTTCAAAACAGGGGGTTAGTATGTTTAGAAAGAAAATGATTTTCTTATTATTAGTATTAGTATTATAAACTTTGGTCCACTCACCCTTTGTTTTGCGCCTCCTTCAGGAGTTAGAATCGAGGCATACAATCCCGGTGTCAGGATGCTTACGCATAGGTATCTTCGAGTCTTCTCTGTGTAGGACCCATTCTTTTGTTCGTGCCTTTTTAGAATAATGCTTTCATATCATTCTTGATTAGTTGTATGCTCTGAACACGTTTCTGCATTAGCATATTTCTTTCTAATTACATATTTTATTGTATGCATGTTTAAAATAACTTCGTCACCATCGGATGTTAGCCAGCACGTACCTACCCTGATATTTGGAGATATCAGAATCGGGACGTGTCAACCTCTATTAATTGTTTATTTGGTTTAAGGTGTACGTGCATGTATGCAAGATTTGATTAGAATTATGTTATTATTTTCAACAAAAATGCTACTCTTACAAAATTTTAATCAAATCCTGCATACATGCATGTACACCTTAAACCAAATAAACAATTATAAATTCAAGTGATCATTTAGGTAACAGTATATTGCCTAGTTTGAACGAACTGAGGTACGCAGTCTGCAAGACCACAAGCGCGCGCAACGGAAACATCCGCATCATGGACTTCGCTAAACTAACAAAGTGAAAGTACGTGCACGTCAGTAACATATATAGATATATAGCTATATATTTGATGGAGCCGGAGGCATGCAGTTCACCGTCAATTAACATTAGGATCACGATCGTCGGCCATGGATGCATGCATCTTCTTTTTGTGCATCATTAGATATAGATAAGGTACTGCATAGTGCATGGCTTTGATTTCTACCTAGCTACAATACATACAGATTTGATTGTGGAGATTGAATTTTGCTCGCATCAAGTACTAATGTTAATTGCTCTACATTCAAAATGTCTTTTAGCAGATTTCTGTTTTATCAGATAAGAAAATTAATGCTTAAAATAATAATCCCGAAATATTATTTATACAATTTCTTGTAATATTAACAAGGATGATGTCCTTAAATTTTGTCACTACAGGAAATTAAAACTGGTACCATTTTACAGTTTTATATACACGCCTTTCATGTGAAGAAACCCAGAAACAAGACCCCAAAATAAAATCTCAAGTATTACAAATGCTAGGGTACCCCAGTTCTTCGATCGAAGCATGTCCTGCAATAATGCCTCTGTCCCATCAACCTGCATCACATTTCCCACCAAACTATTTATTATGCAACTAGCCAATGTGACAAATCATCCAACAAATAAACAATTAATGGAAGGAATATTAAAAGACTACAGCAAACAAAAACTTTTAGGTCTTTTCTCTTCTTTTTTCCAGCAGAGAAGAAGGATAAAGATTACCAAGTTATTCTCTGGTGACCGCCAATAGAAACCTTGCAAACCTGCTGAGAAGAGGTCACAAGCACCCAAAGCATATATAATGAGCGCATTCATCCCCATCCATTGCAGCAACACTGTCGCCTTTATGAAATGTTTGACATCAACCTGCATTTAAATAAGGTTTCACTAAAGCGCACATGAATCTTTGAATTTGTCGCTTCCTCCAAAATTATCATTCACTAGTATGCCAAGCTTTGTATCGGATCATTAAGCTTGTCAAACATATTCAATCATTTAATCAGTGATTAGCAAAATGCGAACTTACTATGTAGAAGATAATGCATAACATCAAGCCTGATGCTCCTGCTGTAATACATGTATAGCTCATTGTGTATAGTGGTTTACAGAAAGGAATACCTGATACAGGTACAGCCCATTACTCATAGGAAAAAGAATAGAAATCCTCAACAGAAGAAAAATAACGAAAAAAATAATGCAATAAAAAGAGAATATACCAAGCATCTTCAAAGCATATCCAAATATTAAAAGAGGAAAGGAGGACATAGACCATAACAATATCCTCTGCTTCTGGTCCTACAAAAGAAAGGATCCTGTCAGGGAAGCAATTCATCAAAGAGGCAAACCAGACACAACGAGAGTGCAGACAGTTAGTGTTATCAGCAAAAAGAAGCTTCAAACCTTGAAATGCAATAGTATGTGCCCAAAATGCAATCCCACAAAACATGTAACGGCAGCCATCAGAGAACTGGAAATTTATTAATAAAATGAATCAAAGACCAATTCTGAATAATCAATAATGATGACGCTTTGACATTTATAGAGTGTCTGTTTGTGTGTGTGAGAGAGAGATGAAAATAGAGTTTGAGTCAGAGAAATGCAGAAATCAACCTTAAGATTCCCTCTGGGTCAAATGGTGCAAGGCACCATTGAGGAGAATCAGAGGGCAGAGGTCCATAGTCAGGAGAATTAACACTGCATTCCTGAGACACAAAGGGTTAGCATTTTTCAATTATCAGCAATGAAAAGCACTGATACAGGGCTTAAATCCTGATATATTCAATAATGCAGTTACCAGAGAAGGCCCATGAGAATGACCTTTGTTCTTCTGTAAACAGGATGTTGATAAAGGTGATGCTCGCCCAGAATAACTCGATCGATATAACCAACAGCATTGCAAGGAGGTTCAAGACTACCCCTCACT
Source organism: Pyrus communis (assembly GCF_963583255.1). Taxonomy (NCBI): domain Eukaryota; kingdom Viridiplantae; phylum Streptophyta; class Magnoliopsida; order Rosales; family Rosaceae; genus Pyrus; species Pyrus communis. The sequence goes on from NC_084816.1 coordinate 25,286,825, forward strand.
CCACAATAAACCTAGTAGGTAAATATTGTACGCAAACGTTGAAATCTTACAGGACCAACCAAATTCAATCCTAAACCAAAATCTAACACCTTAACATTGTCCCTTAGCAATTAGAAATGAAGAGAACAATTTAACTCACAATTTGAGTACCAGGTCCAGAACGAGACAAATTCAAGCTTGCAGCTTCATATTCCCAAGTTGGAACGAAAAGACCATACAGAAAGCACATGTGAAAAAAGCATAATCCAATAGCAAACAGCCTGCATTACACATGAGAGTGGACAAAAGGAAAGCATATGTATGGTCCACTTAAATTCATGAGCATCAACAGAATTTGTAGAAGCACTAACCACTGATTGTAGTATTTCCTAGCAAAATCGACCAGTGATTCAACCATGATATTGTTAACAAACCAGATCTCTGAGATTGAAGCCAGCAAATATCCAATTGAAATCCTCTGAAAATTAGATGCAGACACTTTCAACATGCTTTCAACATGAGAGGTGATAGTAGTGTATGCCATTTTGAATATCAAAATCACTCGTAGTTAATAGCAGAGGAAGAATATGATACAAACTTCTAGATTGAGTCAGCATAATGCTACCTGTAGTACACCTAGCCAACGTATCTTGCCCACATCAACCCCATATGTTAAATGGTCACGCCCATGGAAATACCCACCTAAGAACACATTGCAAAGAGAAATATTACAAGCAATCATCTTTAAGCACAGAATCTATAACCAAATATGTTCCATACCTTAGAACTAATGAATGCATGTTATACAATGTAAGCATGAACTGTAAAGCATAAAATTTATACTAAATTCAGACAATTGACAAAACTTACAAGTGTTGTACCAATATAAGTAAAAGAAACATCAAGGAATGCTGAGTGTAATCAAGTATAAGACTATGATAATCTAATGGAACAATGACAGGGTACCTTGCAGTAACAACCCCAAGAGAAAGAGATTCATTGCTCTAAGAATGACTTTCTTTGTGGCAGTTGTCTTGTTGGGTATTTTCTGCATGGTAATAGAAGGAATAAGAGCAGGCAGTTGATTAGTATATAATTGCTTCCTTACATTTCAGAATTATTCACATAGAAATCACTGCAGAAAAGTGCTGTCCTTTTCTTTTATAAAGATAAGCTTCCCCAATTAACTCTAGATATATAATGTAGTGAAATCATTTGGGATTTGGAAGACATGACAGTGCCACATAGTAACATACAGGGGTTTTAGACAAGGATTGGGTGGAAAAAAGAAAAAGATAAACCCTAGAGTCCTACAGCCTACCTTGAATGCAAGACTGATGGAGACGCCAACAAGAAAAAGAAAAAATGGCATTACAAAATCTGCAAGTGTAACGCCCAACCACGGAGAGTGGTTTATCGACGGGAAAGCTCCTCCGGCATCATCGACCAAAATCATCAACTGTTGATTGTTGATAGAAAACCTATCAAATCAGGAAGACGTAATAGACAGACACACAGAAAGCTAGCTCATCATCAAATTAGTTAACATATATAAAAACAAACAAAGGAAATGAGAAAGATGTCAAGCTCTAGCCTTTAACTAACTACAAGGGAAATCATCAAGTAAGAATTCCATAATCCAAGTATATCATCTCAACTTAATTGATTCAAGTGAATCGCATGACAACTCCAAACCTAATCTAAGTACTAATCCAAAAACCACCAACCTATCTCAAAATTAGAATCTAAGCAAATTCGGGGGGTTTAGATTCGCATTTAGCAAGCAATTTCAATCAGAATCGCCTGGCTTGGCGTACCGCGACGGTGAGGCCACGGAAGACGTCGAGAGAGGCCAGGCGTTGATTAGGCGTCGATGCATGTGTGCCGTTGGATGGTGAGGCGGGCACAAGACTTAGGATCTCATTAGAAATGGATGATTCTCCGTCTGTGTCTGTGTCTGTGTCTCTGTAGAGATGAAGAAGAGGAGCAACGTCGTCGACGGCTGCAGACATTATCCTGATCTCGGTGACAGTCAGTCAGGCATCACTCACTCACTTCTCAGCTCCTCTTTCGGTTCATTTCTCTCTCTGTCTGGTGCTCCGTGACTCGGTGACTCAGTAGCAGTGCCTCCGGTCAGGTCTGGTGAAACCGGTGTATGCAAGAAAACTTAGAAAAGTCCACACCAAGATCCAAGGCCAATGCGCTGTGCTACAGTATTAGTTGACCAGCGGGCATGTGGCACTTATCCTCATTTCTTGTTAAACAAATTTAGCTGGTGGAATATTTCATTGAGATAAATTATACAAAACTATATTAATTATGAGTTGAACTACAATTTTATAATTCATATTTTCAAAATTACAATGATATATTTTTTTATTAAATGCTGATGTGGTTTGAGGGGAAATCCGTCCTTTAATCCAATGAAATTAAAAAACTAATTAAATTTAAAAAATTTTAAAAATATTTTTTATTAAAAATTTGTGAGACCCACTCCCTACAAACCCATCACCCTCACCTTCTTTCCCAGTTCACCCGACTCTCCCAACATTCCTTCTCCAACATACCCGTGTGTTTGCTGTGGTCCAGATCTCTGGATCGACCCGTTTCCTACGCGAGCATCCCAGGTGAGTTTACGACAAACTCTGGTGACAAGCACCGTCGCCACCACCACTATTCCACTGTTCTTGGTGCCACGAACAGGATCCACCCAGAGTTCGCGCTGTTTGGTCGCCGTTCATGGCAGATCAATCTGTGGAATTCTCGGGAGTTTGACGCCGGCAATTTGGCATTTGGAGAGGACGATGAGGGTGCAGCGGTAGAGATTGAGCGGCATGTGGTGTAGGAGAAGGGAAATCACCCTATCTTGTTGGTTCTTCGTCTTCTCTCACTCGGCCATGAAACCCAGTCACCTCTTTCTCTTTCCATTCAAGATTCAGATCTGCATCATCAATTTGCCTTTTTGAATTTCTGAAAAAGACCATTGATGCACATTCGAACTCTAATTAATCATGGATGAGATTTGCGGCTTTCAATTTGACTGATTTGAGTGCAAGGGGCGATGGCGTGTGAATCCCAGAATATATATTATTACATCTAATTGGGCTTTGATAAACACTCAACCAAAAAGGTTGTGTTGGTTACTTCGAAAGGTGCATGAGGATTTGCAAGTAGTGAGTGAGAACAGAGGTAGACGCCGATATTGGTGGGGTGATGAGATTATTCAAGTGAGAGATGAAGAAGACAAATTCGGGGACAGACCCGCGGCCGAGACATACCGACTCAGAAATAAGGGTGATGGGTTTGTAGGGGTTAGGTCGCACATTTTTTTATAAAAATAAATAAATGATTTTTTATTTATTTATAATATTTAATTAGTTTTTGACCAAAGAGTGAATCCCACGTTAAGTCACGTCAGCATTTAACAGAAACGCTGACAAAAGTGTGACATTGCAACAAATTCGTAAGATGAGGTATGTCATTGTAATTTTTAAAACATGAGGTATGAGATTGTGGTTTAACCCATAGTTGATGTAGTTTTGTGTAATTTATCCATTTCAATATATAGGGGATTTTTTTTTTTTTTTTTGTCCGGTAGGTAACATCATTAAATAGTTTAATAGTTAGTTTTTAGTATAGCCGGCTTAGGAGAACGGTCACGGAGTGCGATAAATTAGGTTATTTCACATGCAATAAAACTAAAAGAAGGAAGCGATGAACAATTAAGAAAGGTGATTGGAGAATTGGTAATTTACGTGTTAAAGTTTATGACTTATTCTATTAACACCTCATATATTGTTGATTAAACCCCACATACTTAATACACCCCACATTTGTTTTTTCAATTAAAAATTATCTTAAACACCCCACATACTTTCTCATAAAATTCTTACACCCCACATTCTCATACACCTAATATTTTCCACATATACCCCACATTTTCTATACATCCCATATTCTTCAAATCTTATAATCATTTTCAATTTTAATAAATTAAATTAACTTTGGATTAAAAGCCTAAGATTCTCTAAAAAGAGAAGTCTACAATCCAGTTTGTTTAGCTTGAATTTCATTGGGTTATCACAACCAATCTCCTTTTCTCTGTCTCTTAAGCCTTTTGCTAAAAAAAAAAAAAAAAAAAAAAAAAAAGATTTCTGCTCAAAAATGGCAACTAGGAGGAACCTAATAGAGCAAAAGTAAACCCCAGAAGATAAATAAGAACAGAAAAGACGTTGCTGGGTTGGCCTCCTATGAAATTGGGTAGTATGGAAAGAAAAAGTAGGCTTAAATAATTACCTATGTCGTTGAATAATTAAAACAATGACAAATATGAAATTTTACCGGATGTGAAGCTTCCGAAATATTGATATGTATTTTTTCTCAATCAACATGTTTATAGTTTCAATAGTTAGAATTTTATTCAACAATGAAGTGGAGAGTAAGTGACACACCCCGATCGAGATCAGGGCATGCTGGCCGTCACGTGAAAGTGACGTAACCATGTGCACAGTGCGGAAGCTAATAAAATAATAATGGAAATAGTAATACGAATAAATAAAAACTGGTTTTACATAAAGTAATAACAAGTGCAAGCGTAAGTGTGACGCTAAGTTCAGAGCATAAAGCCTAAAGCAGTCCAAAAGAAAATGTCGCAACAAAAGTACACCCGAAGGTGGTCCTATGCTGGTGATTGTCTGTCAGATATGCCGGGAAAATCCTCATGGAAACCACCAAACGTGCTAGCCAACTAGAACCTGGAGGGGCGCAAAACAAAAACGTGAGTGGGCAAAAACAAAGCTTTTCGAAAACCATTTGACAAATAAGTTATAACCCCTCGCCGTAAAACCTGTATACTTCCCAGAAAAGAGACATATATATATATATATATATATATATATATATATATATATACACCAATCATGCTCAAGAATATGCCGTGCCAAAACCTCAGAATAAAATGCAAGTGCTCAGGTATAATCATATCACTATCATATAATCTGGCAGCCGGAGTCACCTAACGTGACCTGTACGGCTGAATCTAGAGCTCAAATCTCAATCTCACTAACTAGACCTGCACACGAGTCGGAACCACCTAAAGTGGTCTGTACGATAGGCCTGGGTGTAACATATATATACGCTCAAGTGCTACGATCACGTGAAGGCTGGGCGAATAATCACGGGTCACCTACAAGTCGGAACCACCTAAAGTGGTCTGTACGACAGGACTGTGCACCTAACTTGGATCCAAGCTGAACGTGTGGTGCGGGAGGAGCACTAACACCGGGGGTGCAGGTTATGAGCTCTCTAAGCATCTCGAATCACTGCTGAATGTAAACATGAATAACACTTACCTGGCACTTACCTGTGCGTCCGCAACACCAAATATACATATATATATAAACAATTAACAATGCAACTAATCATGCATAACAACCGGCAATATAAATATGGCATATAACGAATAAACGTTTTAAATTCACTTTCTGGGAAAAAATATAAGTATATAGGTATATACGGAAAACCAAAAGCCCACTCACTGGTATGTGGAAGGGTCGTAACCCCCCTGCCTCGAGTGACCACGCTCGTCCTCGGGATAAGATTCACCTATATGCGAAACAACTACAAAAACGTTAATTTTAAAACACATAACCAACCTTTAGAAATAACTTCTCATAAAATGCTCAAATGGGGTGTATGAATACACCAACGTGATCTACTTAACCTCAGGAACATCCCCATATTTTTAAAATAATTTTTCACCGTCGCACGCGCCCCCACGGACCGGCCAAGGCACGGCTACATGCGCCGGCCACCCGCAGGCATGTGCCTGGCACGCTGACGGCGTCAGTTGACGCCGTCAGGAATATTCCGTTATCCCTAACGGTAACCGTCAACGGCGTCAGGAATATTCCGTCAGATTTGACGGAATATTCCGTCGTCTTCTCCGGCGAGGCTCCTGCGCCGTCGCCGGCACCGGAAAATCGCAAAAACTTCAAACCTTTGTAACTTCTTCGTTTTTCAACCAAATTTCACAAAATTGGTACCAAAATGAAGCTTACAACTAGAGGAACACAATCATACCACTTTCAAGTGCTAAAATCCACAAAATCTTACCTGGAAAATCACCCCAACTCCGGCCAACCTCGAAACTCGTGATCCTGACGTCCAAAACCTTCAAACGAACCACCCCGAGCCTCCTAGGGACCTCACCAAGCTTCCTACAAGCTTGAAATTCCCAAAAACATGAGAAATTACGTGTGCATGAACAGTACCAAAATCGGGCATCCCGAGTTCGACGTGAAAACGAAGGTATTCTTACCTGAAATGGTTATGGTTGGACTCCTACGAGGCTCACGAGCATGGATATGTGCTTGGTTTCTTTGATCTGTGGAGGTTTAGTGTGTTTGTATGTGTGTCCGTACAATGGAGGAGGAATGGGGAAGGGAACTGGGCACGGGATAGGGGGTACATGGCAGGGAAAGTGTGTAGGTGTAGGTTAGTGTGTGTGTGGCCCAAAACATGCCAACAAAAACCCAAAACAACCACAACACGTAAAGGAAACGCACTAGGGGCAAAATCGTCTTTTCACGTGTACGTTTTAAAATTTTTGGAACGGGCTGTCACAGTAAGAGGGCTTTTGATAGTTGAAGAAAATAAATAATATGTTAAAAGTAATTTATGGTGTATTTAGAAATTTCTTATTTTCTTTAAACCTCATAAGGTTGAAATTGTCATTGCAAAGTAAATTACATAAGCCACTTAATATTAATTTTTAATGTGGGGTGCATTGAACATTATGTGGGATGCTAATAAAAAAAGCCTAGGTTATTTGCTGCTATCATATCCCGAAAATGGGTGTTTTGGACTTTTCGTACTCTCCGGATTGATACAACTTTGATTTAGCATGTTTGTTTTGGGCCTGTCATATATTGATTCGAAGAGAACTTCGAGACCTACAAGACTTAAGCGAATTATGTCGTTTACTATATTTAATTCGGATTTTGATATTTTAGGATGTTTATATATTTTGTTATTTTTTTTTATGGGAAAAATTGATATAAGTCCAACTTTTTGAACCAATATCAGGAATAGTCCAGTTTCTTAAAATAAGTTAAATTCTTTAAATTTAGGATTATTTTATTGTGAACGTATTATTTATGTAACATCTCACATCGCCCAGGGGAGTGATTCTTAAATGTATATTCCCATCCCTACCTAGCACGAGGCCTTTTGGGAGCTCACTGGCTTCGGGTTCCGTAGGAACTTCGAAGTTAAGCGAGTAGCGCACGAGAGCACTCCCAGGATGGGTGACCCATCGGGAAGTTCTCGTGTGAGTTTCCAGAAACAAAACCGTGAGGGCGTGGTTAGGGCCCAAAACGGACAATATCGTGCTACGGTGGTGGAGCGGGCCTGGGAAGTGGTTCGTCCCGGGCCGGGATGCGACATTTGGTATCAGAGCCTAACCCTGGTCGCGTATGTGCCGACGAGGACGTCGGGCCCCTAAGGGGGGTGGATTGTAACATCTCACATCGCCCAGGGGAGTGATTCTTAAATGTATATTCCCATCCCTACCTAGCACGAGGCCTTTTGGGAGCTCACTGGCTTCGGGTTCCGTAGGAACTTCGAAGTTAAGCGAGAAGGGGGCTAGAGCAATCCCATGATGGGTGACCCACTGGGAAGTTGCTCGTGAGTTCCCAAAAACAAAACCGTGAGGGAATGGTAAGCCCAAAGCGGACAATATCGTGCTACGGTAGTGGAGTTGGGCCCGGGAAGTAGTCCCGCCCGGGCCGGGATGTGACAATTTATGACTAATATTTATTGTTAAAAATAATTTCTTTTTAATTATCTCTTAAATTTTTTTTCTTTTTTTTGTTATTTATTATTCTTCTGTCCTAAACCCCCATTTATAATTTTATTTTTATTTTTAATAAGAGTCCTTGAATTTGAAAATCAATCAATGTAGCTCTTGAATATGAGTGTTGCAAATTATTGTCGTCCTTTCGTTATATTTTCGTCAAAACTTCTGTCAGTGTGCTGACGTGGCACACATAGGGGTCTCACATAAATTAAAAAATTTAAAAAAAAATTAATTTTATATTCTAAAAATAATAACAAATAAATAAGTTTAAAAAAGAAAACACACACACACACACACACACACACACACACACACACACACACACTCTTCATGAGAGGCTGTGACCTGTGAGCACCTAAGAATAATTCCACCGGGTAACTGATAGGCCGGCACCCAGGCTTTCCCCTCCAGACCAGCAAATAGGCTGGCACCTAACCCAAGCCAGGCAAGAGACCGGGCCAAAATAGACAGACCCACATGCTGGGCCATCTGACGTCAGTCGGGCCATCAACCGTGACAACCTCCGATTCCGAGCTGCAGCATAAGAGAACAATGATATAAACAAACCCAGAAAGCAACCCGGCAAACCAAGAAAAACCCATATCACAATTTGCAATACCGAGCTCAAGAAATTAATTTTTTGAAAATTTGGATAGAAAAAGGCCGCCTTCCAATAGAACCCATGAGGAAGAACTGGTGTTGTATAAATAGCTCTGGTTTTTGTGAGATCTATTGGTTGTTTGGTTGGTTTTCTGGGAAAAACCAGCTGAGGATGGGAAAGGTGGGTCGAGGAACCTTACTGCTGCTGCAGTGTTTCGTTTTTCGATGGGGAAGATCAGAAGAGTTCCTTAAATCCGAACAGGGAGAGAGAGATGCAGAGGGAGGTTCCAAACTTACCTTTTTTTTTTTAATAATAAAATTATTATTTTTATTATTTTATAATAAAAAATAATAATATTTTAATAAAATTGACTAGGCTATTTTTTGTTAGGGGTGGAGATGCATTTGGTTTATTCTATTACTGTTCACTGAGTGGATTAAATAGGCTGGGTGTTCACGTATTTTTTTAGGGGTGGACTTGCTCTAGGAGGTGGGTTGTCTGCCTTCTCATTTCCATACTCTTCTCATGCCCTTCTGTTTGTGTGGTCACGGTTAAATCACGTCAACATTTTATATTCCTATTATTTTTTATTTTATTATTTCTATAAAAAATTAATATAAAATATTGATGTGACCTAACCGACCACATATCATAAGGCATGGAAAGAGTATGAAAATGGGAGGGCAGAGAATACACCTCCCTTGCTCTAACCCAAGCACCAAACGACCATCTTCCTCACCATGTTTTGCAGAAAGACACAATCTTTGAGAGACCAAGAGGAGGGAAAGAGAGAGAGGTCGAAATCATGAGTTGGTTTCTTGCATGTTTTGATTCTTCCAAAGACAAAAAAAAAAATACAAGAGTAATCAGAGGGAGTAATCAGGGGAGCAGGGTGGTGTGTGGAAGGGATTACCGGATTGGGTCGGAGGGGGAAGGAGATCGTTCGATCTCATATGTTATTTTTTTTTTCTTTTTGTTTTTTCTTTTTCAAATTTATTTAAAAGGTGGTGGTTGTTTGGATCTACAGGAATTTGGATTTACAGGGAGAGAGGAAGGGTGCAGTGGAGTAGGGTGCTGATTCAATCTCGGGCGACCCTAACGACACCACGACTAGGCTCGACGTCATGGACATGGCAGCAGCTGCGCTGCAGACGGAGGGAGGAATCGGACCTCGCAATGGTGGACGTGGTTTGGCTAGAACCAACCGGAGTAGCTGGGAATATTTAATTATACTGGGTCCCACGTGTGCCATGTCAAGCATTAACAGAAGTTTTGAGAGAAATTTAACAGAATGATCACATTGATTTTCAACAGTCATATTCAAGGACATTGATCGATTTTCAATTTCAAGGATCACCTTGATTGATTGAGTCAATTTCAGAAACTATTTGTGATAAAAACCCTTTTTATAATCAACCTATATCACATGTTAATTGTATTTATCTACCTATATGAAAGATTCATATTTATAACTATCATGTATCACTGCTTAATTGTATTTATCTACCTATATGAAAGATTCATATTTATAACTATCATGTATCACTGCTTAATGTATCTTACTTGTAAGTATTATATTATTGCATCTGTAGTTAGGTTTCATATGTCACTTGTAGGTCGAATATACGTTTAATTGTCTATCTACCTATGCCATAGGTTTTTTCATAGTCTACTTATGTTGATGCACAAAACCAGTATATAACACAAATTAATTGTATTACATATTTTTTTTCCTTGTATAATATGCCTTCATCACAAAAGTTAATGAATGTAAAATTTTCATCTAAAAAGAAAAAAAATTAAATAATTGTACCAAAATATGTAATTAGAGAATTGGATCCAATCCTAAAAACAACCTATACTTTTGGACCTATATCTAAAAACCCTGTTGTTTATTTCCTTTCCTACTTAAATACCTAGGGTTTCTAGGTTTAAAAACATTATAGATGGGTCATTTTGGCCTAAGGTTTGTAATCTTTCGACTATTTATTCAACAAATATGAGTTTTCTCTCTATTTTCTTAGTGAACTCTAGGACTTGCTAGTGAATTCTAAGGTGGAAATTTCATTCGAATTTTCTTGTTGTATATCTGTTGCGTCATAATGTATGAGTAATTCAATAGCTAGTAATTTGTGCCAAGTACTCTTGGGTTCGACTTATTATGGAGCAGGAACACTATTTTTTTTATTTTTTACTTCAACTTTTTAGCCTAAAATTTTAAATTTCACATTTTTTTTTCTCAAAAATGGCCCAAGGGTTTCCAAGCCCTCTCGTCCAGCTTTGCTCTTTCTTTTATTTTCTTCTTCTAATGCCATTTCTTTTTAACTTAACTTTTTTTTCCTCAAACCCTATTTACCGTATGCAAAGTTTGAATTGAATTAATTGCTCTTTCTAGCGGTAGTTTTCTTTTTTTCCAACTTTTGGTGCCATAAATTAACATACAAAATAGCCATGATTCCTGCTGAGTGATGGCTACTCTAACACCAAAAATTTGGTTGGTGGGTGGTGTATATTATGACGGTGGAGACGCGAGCAAGTTCAGCTTCCCTGCATCTTTTGCCATGACTATTGAGTTGGAGCGTGATCGAATATAGTGCAAAATATGCGGCACTAGGAGAACTAGACCATGTGAAGGGCATCATCAAGTGGGGTACATATTACCTTGTCAAGACCTTCAATTCGTCTACAGCTAATTCCATCGGCATTTTGGTTGTGGATGTTAGAGGGGCTGATGACACTGACTTCGCCGGTGGTGGTGATTAGGATAAAACTCACAACTGTTGGATACGTCTTAAGGATATTGACAATCCAAGAACCGGACAAGAGTGTTATAACTGCTAGGTCCTTGCCACAGAAATGGCTTCTGCTTTAGCTTCTGCATTCATTGTTTTCAAAGACAATACAAATTACTCTAAGAACATTCCACAGTCAGATTGATGAAATAGTGTGCCCCTACCTTCCTATTTTCGCAAGTTTCAACAGAACAAAGGGAGGGCTAATTCAGTTGAACAGTGAAAGGCCAAGACCTCTTCAGTATGTATTCCATGCAGCTTTTTTAGCTCAACGATACAATGACTATTTTGACATTATTTCTGCACCTGGATGGCATTGCGGATCCAATTTCTACCCTATTAAAGAACTGCGCAGGTTTTGTAGAACCCAAATTGATTACATTCTTGGCAAAAATCCTTGGGGATAAGCTACATTGTCGGCTTTGGTGAACGTTTTCCAAAGCAGGTCCATAATTGAGGAGCACCATTCCCAAAAAGAAGATCAAGTATGGTTGTAAAGGGGGATTAAAATGGAGATATAGTAAGAAACGAATCCAAATACAATTGTTGGGGTCATGGTTGCTGGTCCTAATGAGCACAAAAATTTCTAGGATGTCTGTTAAAATTACAACTATACAAAGCTGAGCCTTGTTGGTGCTTAACCCTTGAGCTGATTTCTTGGAGCCAAAGTCACAGTTTGAATTTTATTTTATAATTTTTATTTCGGATGTAATGTGAGCCATTGGATCATATTCCTTGTGGCCTCTTTTTCTAGCCTAAGATTTAAGTGATGTATAATCACCTCATAGGGTGATAGAATCTAAGGCTAAGATTTGATATTGATGTAAGTTGTTAGAGAAGAATCTATCTTCTCTCTCCTCTAATGGTTATATTTGGTTAGAGGTGAATGGAAATGCAATCAGAACCTTCATCATTCTACACAGCCTTAGTAAGCATCATCAAGTTGATCTTGAAATCCCACAGAAGGAAAATTAATAATTCCAGCATCCAATTTTCCTTGATGAAATGTCGATCAATCTCCACATGTTTTGTTCGATTATGTTGCATTGGATTATGAGCAATCTCAATAGTAGCCTTGTTATCATAATAGAGTTTCATAACACCCTTGAGTTTAAATCCAAGATATCTCAACAATATTTTCAACCATAACAACTCACATACACCATGAGACATATCATGAAACTCAGCTTCAACACTTGACCTAGCCACCACTTTTTGATTCTTGCTTCTCCAAGTAACTAGATTACAACCCACAAAGTAAGTATCCAAATGTAGATCACCGGTTAGTGATAGAACTTGCCTAATATGCATATGTATACCTTTCTACATTCAAATGACCATTTTGGAGAAAACCAAGCCTTTACCAGGAGCCATCTTCAAGTATCTCAGAATACAAGTTACTGTATCCATATGAGCTTCACTAGGTGAGTGCAGAAACTGACTTACCACACGAATTGCCTAAGCAATGTCAGGGCTAGTGTGAGACAAATAAATTAATCTCCCCACAAGCTTCTGATACCATTCCTTATGAGTAGGAACATGATCCAGAAATAAGCCCAGACGATGATTTTGCTCAATCAGAGTATCAACAGGTTTGCAATCCAACATACCTATTTCAGCTAATAAATCAAGAACATAATTCCATTGAGACAAAAAAATATCATGCTTGGATCGTGTAACCTCGATTCCAAGAAACTACTTCAATTCACCTAATTCTTTTCATCTCAAATTCAATAGCTAGGTACTTTTGAAGGCGTTGTACCTCTTCCTGATCATCACCAATCACTATCATGTCATCAACATAAATAATCAATGCAGTTAGCTTACCATTTTGTCGCTCTAGAAACAAAGCATGATCTGAATGACTCTGAAAATACCCAAACTTCTTCATTGAACTTGTGAACTTCCCGAACCACACTCTAGGAGATTGTTTCAAACCATACAAAGCCTTTTGCAATTTGCACACAACACCTTTTCTAGGAGATATACCGATACTAGGTGGGAGATCCATATAAACTTCCTCCTTAAGATCACCACGAAGGAAAGCATTCTTAACATCAAATTGCAATAGGGGCCAATCCTGGTTTGCAACTACGGACAGAAGAACATGCACAATGTTCAGTTTGGCAACATGAGCAAAAGTCTCTTGATAGTCCACACCATATGTTTGAGTATAACCCTTAGCAACTAATATGGCTTTGTACTAGTCAATAGAACCATGCGTTATGCTTAATAGTTGACACCCATCTACATCCAACAGCTTTCTTCCTGTTTGGCAACAGAACCAAATCTCAAGTGGAATTATTTTCCAAAGCTTCCATCTTAACATTATGACATTAGCCCACTTAGGGTCAGACAAAGCATCCTACAATTTTGCTGGAACTAATACACTAAATAGTTAACATATGTAAGATGCATATGGTTTGGACAAACGATGACTATACGCATAGATGTTGATAGGATACTTGGCTTTGGCATGCATATCAGGCTTATATTGTACTGATATGTAGAATAATTGTCATAATTTACCTCATGTGTGTCACCATCTTGTACCAAACCATTAGAAGAATCATCACTAGACAAACCATCAACATGCAACTCATTAGTCATACCAGCAGCATGCAATTAGTCATCAAAAGGAAATTTATCAGACATACCAACAACATGCAACTCGTTGGGCACATTCGACGGGTAGTCTCAGGAATGATAGTTGATCGATCGTCATCTATAGCCGACTGGTTAGTATCACGCAACATAACAGGTTCCGTCTCCAACTTTGCATGTAACACATCATCCATACCATTTATTCGAATTTGCACTTCATTCCCCTTCTCCCCTTAAAGTAGGGAGTTGGAAGAGGGCTGCACAAAATACAGAATTCCTCATGGAATGTGACATCCATGGTGATATAAGTTTTCTGAGTCGGAGGATGATAACACTTATAGCCTTTCTGATTGTTAGCATATTAAATAAATACACATAGAAGAGCACATGCATCAAGTTTACTTCGCTGATGAGAGTAGACATGCACATACGCTACACATCCAAACACATTCGAAGGAAGTTTGAATACATAAATAGAAGAAATATGTTTTTGTACCACATCAAACGATGTCTGAATATCAAGAACCCTACTTGGGACACGATCTATCAAGTACACAGTAGCCAAAACAGCATGACCCCACAAATGATTAGAAACATATTTATCCAACATCAAGGAGTGTGGAACCTCCATTATTTGACGATTCTTTTGTTCGGACACACCATTTTATTGGGGTGTAAACGGAGTAGTCATCTGGTGAATAATACCATGATCATGAAAAAAAACATGCTAAAGTGTGATTCACATATTCTCCTTTGTTATCAGACCTGAAGACCTTAACTTTGGTCTGAAACTGAGTAGATACCATTGCATAAAATTTTTGAAGAAGTAAAGAGGCATCACTCTTATTCTTCATCAAGAACACCAAGTTAATCAAGTACAGTCATCAATAAAAGTAATAAACTAACGAAATCCATTAAAAGTAACCTTGGACAGACCCCACACATCAAAATGTATCCAATCAAATGGCAAAGTAGCTTTAGAATCACTCACGGGAAAGGAAGCACGATGACTCTTATCAATGACATATGTTTCACACTTGAACGCTGAATCACTACGAGTGTGAAACAAAGAAGGAAATAGATGGTTCATACAACTGAATGATGGATGTCCCAAACGTCGATGCCACAACCAAATTTGATGTTTGTCATCCACTTTAGCACTTAGAACTTGATGATTCTTTGAACCTAAAGCAACAGTATCCTCCATAGTCAAGATGTACAAACCCCTAATTCTTTTACCATAACCAATTATCTTCTAAGTTTGAATGTCTTGAAAATAACAATACATGGGGTAGAAGTAACCATATATAACGTATCAAGTAGTTTTCCTACCGACAAAAGATTGCACTTAACATTAGGAACAAGTAAAGCATAGACCAGTGATAAGGACGTAGTGAGAAAGATAAAGCCTTCGCCCTTCATAGGGGAAGATGCTACATTTGCACTAGTAATATACGGATCACGAACATAGTAACGTAACTTATCAAACACTATAGGGTCACCAGTCACATGATCAGTGACCCCAATATCAATTATCCATATATTTGTTCCACCAAGATGCATAACAACACAATGAGTATATGAAGCCATTTAGCTAAAACATGAACAATAAAGGCACAAAAGATACACAGCGGAATTAAGGCAATTTACCAGAACACCGTAGCAGAATCATTGTTCCGGCACTGCATTGTTCACGATACTATTCTCAGTACTATAACACGACACTGTTCATTTTTTTTTTCCTTCATGATACTGAGAAAAGTAGGCACAAAATTTAAGCACACAGGTCACCAAGAGCGAACTGCTTGGCTAAAATACCAAAATTATATATAATAATATTTGATAATTTCTTGTATATTCATTAATATCTAAAGTGGAGTATATACAGGAGTTACAATTGGTATTATATATGCACTTCATCAATGTGGGACAACAAACTACTATTTACCCTTTAACTAATGTATAAATATATAACTCGCAACACAATACGTGTTCGAAATACCTTAAGTGTGTGAAACCAAAACTTGTTATTCAAACAATTACTGCCAAGAAAGGAATCTCTCGGTCTGGATTTTCCAGCCTTGAAATCAAGGCCTTGCTGGTCGCTTCTATAGTTTGGGTCCTGGACACAAGGCTCGGTCTCGATCATAATTTTCTCAAACATCAAGTTTCGACAAATAGTATTTCAGATTAATCATATAGAGATACTTGAATGTCAAGGTCATTGAGCAATCCACACATGAAGAAGCTAGAAGACTAACTTATGGGAATGTGCAGGTAAAAGAGTCTCACATTGGTAAAAGAGTAAACCTTGCAAAGGCTTATAAGAGATTGGAATGCTTTCCATATTGCCAATTAGTTTTATAATAAAATCTCCTGAGCAAAGCACTGCCGTGGAATTTCTTTCGTAGGGATTTTTCGTTGACCTTCAGTTGTAAATTCCAGTAAGTACAACCATTTAGCTTCCTTCACCTTATTAGTAAACGTCGCCGACTTTTGGTTAGACATCAATAATGCCACAAACGAGGCAAAAATGTTTGATAAAACAC
The DNA here is from genome assembly GCF_963583255.1 of Pyrus communis. Taxonomy (NCBI): domain Eukaryota; kingdom Viridiplantae; phylum Streptophyta; class Magnoliopsida; order Rosales; family Rosaceae; genus Pyrus; species Pyrus communis. The sequence goes on from NC_084816.1 coordinate 25,303,208, forward strand.
ATAACCTGCGAGAGAAATTTGATTGATAGATTGATGTGAGGCCTTTTACTTGGATGATCGTACTTTGCCTACGACTTAAATTTTGTTCCCAAACGAAACTCTCAGCGAGAATAAGGTTTGATTCTCGGTGAACCACTTTCACGAAGACTACATTTCCAAACTAAACTCTTATGACGTGTTTACCAATTGGGAGTGGAATGGAGAGAAACATAATTGAATTCCTCCCCAAGCATTCTGCCGTTTACTAGCAACTGGGGAATCATATTTTATGTGGGGTCCATCCAATTTCAGGAGTTCAATTCTGGATTTCCCCGAATTTGGATTCCCTCTATGGACGTGGTAATTGAATTCCGGGTAGAGAGCTCCATCACAAATCAAAGTTTTCTACCCAAAATACCCATGTATATTCCTAAAACAACTCCTACCTTCATCAATCACTCCCCTCTATATTTGTTTCTCTCATAGCACATACCACCCTACCTTCGCAATCTGAAACGATGCAGTAGCACTGAACGACGAACGCCTGCGATTTGGAACAATGGCACAACGACGAACATGATCTGGAACAACGAACGCTTAAATCCTCAAGGAAATTGCGATTTGTAGACCCAAACAGAAGAGAAGGAAAGAACTTTTATCACTTTCACCTTGAAAATTGGATTTTTTTTTTTTTTTTGGTTGATGGTTGTGGCTTCGTGGTTCCTCCTGAGATTGGATGGTGGGGTGTGGATATTGTGTATTGGGAAAAGAAAGGGGTTGTAGACAAAGAATGGGGAAAGAAAGGGGGAAGAGAGAGAAGGAAGTAAAAATTTATTTTAGTTTACTTTATGTAGGTATTTCTATTAGGGTTTAGGGTGATTAAGAGTTCGAAGCAAATAAAAAATGATTCTTTCATATCAAATCTGAATTACTCTATGCAATTAGGAAAATTTAAAAGTTTTATAAAAGATAAAAAATTATTCTCTCTAGTAAAAAATTAAAAAAAAAGTAAAAGAATAAAAGTTTTACTAAAAATAATTAGCATATAAAATAAATTAGTTAAAGTAGGGGTACTTTAGTAATCACATTAGTTATCATTCCGATTCATGTGAATTAGTAAACAGTTTATATACATCAATGTTATTCTTACTCCGATTTCAGATAGTTTTGGTAAACAACTTCAACAGGAATCTAATTCTGATTCCACCTCATTCCAATTCCTCTTTAATCCAATTCATCTCAATTGATTACGGATTAGTAAACGTGCCCTTAGACGAAATCCTATGAATGGCCACAAATCAATTTGCCCAGACTATTATAATCTGGACTTGGAATCAAAAGGCCCGAAATAACCCAAACAGTTCAACTTTAATCTAAGCCCAAAGGCCATATATGAATTTGGGTGCAAACAAAAACATCTAAAAAGTTGTATAAAATAAAATCTCACCAGGTATTTGCACCGCAAAATAAAACAAATAAGATGCAACACGTGACCATGCACGTTGGCGTAAGGCGAGACTACCCTTCACCATTCATCACATGTGTCGTGTGTGGCTACTGGTTGTTGTGAACATTACTATGAAATTCAGAGGGGGATGGTAATTTTTGAGAGTATCAGAGAATTAAGAGAATTTGTATGTACTTATAAGAAGTTAATTATCAAACATCAACTTCCTCTAAAAATAAGTGGATAAAAATGTCAAAAACTGATAATCCGTCCTTGATCTGGAATATCTGCTTCGTACGTTATGTCTCTAGTGTTGTACTGGTGAATGTGCTTATCATCACCATCAAGTGGAGGAAAGTGCTAGGAAGCAGCCATAAGGTAACGGACGTTGTTCCCGTGAGCCATGTGGACCTCCTTCATTCGTGGCGGGTCACTCTTCTCCATTTTGGAGACTGTCTAGCCTTTCGTTAAACGTGGACCATGCAAACACACGAAACATACAATGTCCTACTGTTCACGCTCTCCCTTCATCTTTGATTAGTTTGAGGCCTCCAATTCCTAGCTACTTATCTAGAGAGCAAATTAATTAAGGAAGATCGATCGATCGATAGATAGATATACGATGAAGGACCAGCTACTATTTTCCAGTGATGAATCAACAACAGATCATCCTGATGACTATTCTAATTCTTCAAGATCAATAGCTCCTAATGATAATGATAGAGATAATAACAACTATTATTGGTGGAGATGGGCTGCAGAGTTTGATCATGTAAAGAAGATGCAGATGAAGCTTGATCATGAGCGCCTCATATTCCCTGGCGGTGGCAGGGCATCTAGTCATTTTACAGCGGCAGCAAGGATGCGAGTGGTGAGAGAGTTGGAGAGACTGGCTTTGGTATCAACCCATCAGGAAGGGGTGAATGAACTTCGGCACAAGCTGCTCATGTATCGCTCGGGTGACTTCTGGATGCCAACAGGAGGTCTCGCTAAGGAAAACATGGACATTCCGCCGGTGGCCACAATTCTCTTGGTTGGCTTCTCTGCTTCTGGTAAAAGCTCTCTTGTCAACCTCATGTACTCCGTTTTGGGTCGCTCTGGACTCGTACCCTTTGCTCAAACATCACCACCACCTGGTATGCTACCTTTTTATTTAACTCCATCACTTCTTATATATGCACATTGCACAGACACATAATAATGAATCATTAATTTTTATAATATTAATTAAAATTGTAGGAAGTTTTTCAAATAATCCGAAGAGTACTAGTATGATTCTGAAAGAGCACAATGTGCTGAGGTCTTTGCGAAGTGGCTTCTGTGTGTATGACTCGAGGGGATTTGACTACAACCGAATAGGCGAGGGCCTTGAAGAATTGTCAAGTTGGATGAGTGATGGGATTCACCATAACCAAATGTGCTTGAGACCGGGCGATGACGTCGAAGAATCTGTGTTGATGAATCTTCCTGATATGGATGTGATTTCAAAGTTTGCGAGGAGGAAAGTCAATTGTGCAATGGTGGTGGCTAACATGGCAGAAATCTACAAGGCCTTTCAAGCTGGTGATTCTAAGCCAATGGACGCCACAAAACAGCTTTTCTGCTCTGTCAATAATGCTTTCACCAATATTTACAGTAAGTTAGTTTTCTATCGTCTTATATGTATGTAAATCTTGTTTCCTTGAAATTTAATGAGTTGCTGCATATATATTATATATGTATATATGCATACAGATGATGAGAGCACCATTTTGATCTTGACACATGGTGACATGTTAACAACTGAGGAGAGGATTGAAGGGCGGCTGAAAATATGTGAGTGCCTCGGTGTATCGGAGACGAGTGGAGTATACGACATCGTGACGTGCCTTAGCGAGTATGGATTTCTGGCGGAAGAATCAGACCCGGTTTCAGCCTACGCCCTGAGTGAAGCAGTATATATGGCGTTGCTCCTATCAGACAGGACCCACTCTCCCAAAAAAACCCTTGGGGACTGGGCAGTGCTTATATTGTCCTCCATCATGTGCTTTCTAGCTTCTATATTTGGTCTCCTTGCTCAGATTTGCCTCAAACTCGGTCGACACAGCAAAGATGTATAGAATCAATCAGGTTTAGTGGTGGGGGCTGTTGGAAAGTCACCCAGGCCTAGAGCAATTTGGTTTTTTTTTTTTTTTTTCTTTTTTTTCAGTCAGGTAAGGATTAGGATTCATTTCATTTTTTCTAGATTCAAGATTATTATCCTGTTTGTTTCATGTTCAGGCTTTATATATAATTGCAACTCAGTAGGAAAGATTAAATCTTATAGAGATGTAGTCCTTTTATTATGTAGTTGTCTTGAAATAAGTTATCATAATTTGTAATCAGTTTTTCTTCCTTTTTCATTTTCAATTTTTTAACATTGGTATGAATGATAGGATTTTTACCACCTGCACAAATAGGAATAAAAACACTTAAAAATACTTGTAAGAATACAAGTTATCGTAGTATAGCAGCTCAAGCAAGATCATTTTTCACAGGGATTGAATGAATTATTTATGTAAAATGTAAATCTTAATAATTATTTGAAAACAAAGTTTGAAAAAAGTTGATTTTATGAACTAAAATATTAAAACTGAATTTAAAATAAAAACAATTAAATAAATCAACTAGAAAACATTTTAAAGAAATCAATTCGAAGAGACACTAGGATTCCGCCGTCACCTTAACACTCTACGTGGTTCTTTCAGTTACTTATGAATAACTCATTCATATTTTGACGGTTAGGTTTTCCTAATATGTATCCTACTTGGAACCTTTAACATAGAATGTGTATCTAATATACAACTCGTCTGGCCGTTCGGATCATATATGAACATGAAATACTCATTAAGTTTTTTGAAAACCTTTTGAAAAACCATGCAACCCTTAAAACGTGGTGTTCATCTTAAGTGAAATTACAATTATTAATCATAAGAAGCCAACACCAAATTCAGGAAACCTTTTGCACCAAAGTTGCATCAAATTACATTTCTAAATATTCTATTGATGGCGAATCACTAAGACAATTAGATAGTTTAAACACGATGATTAATAATTTAAAAAACATCATTTTTCATTGAATTTTCAAATGTTTTACAGGTAGAAGCATTGGTGTTAAAATAAGCTCTCATTTAGTTTTAGGCAGTTCGACTTCAACTGAAACATGATGTTGTGGAAGGAGACTCAAAAATCTTAATGTAAATCATGCAAAAACAATTACAAATTTCACAGCAAATTTAGTATCTTATACAAGACATATGACATCTTACAAGACAAAATCTATTATATGTTTCATCATATTTACATAAAAACCAATATGGCAGCAGATGACTCAACTAATTTAGGCCATAACTATGAGATGTATGTGTTTGATTTTGTAATTTTTCCAAGTTATGCCTACGATTAATTTTGATATGTACCGATTAGAGATCTATAGAAGTTTTTTGTAATTTCATTCCTTTGTAAAAAAATAACAAAAATAAAAAATAAAAAAAAGGTTTTTATTGCAAATGGTCTTTGAAATTGACCTTCACCATCAAGATATTCCTTGAAATTGAAAATCAATCAATGTAGTCCCTGAAATAGGTGTCATAAATTAATGTGGTTATTCCGTTACAATTCTGTTAAAAATTCTGTTAAGTGCTGATGTGGCACATAAATGGGCTTCATAAGTCTTTTTTTCCTCACAAATGGTCCCTAGAATTGACTTGCGACATCAAAATGGTCCCTGAAATTGAAAATTGACCAATGTAGTCACACAAGTAAGTGTCTCAAATCAATGTAGTCATTTCATCACAATGCTGTCAAAAATTCTGTAATGTGCTAATGCGACACATAAATGGGTCACACAAATTTAATTTAATTAAAAAAAAATTACAAATAGGTTTAATAATTTAATAGTTAATAAAAAAAATTGTCAACCCAAAAACCCCAGCTCTGCAATCACCTCCGATCCCAGTCTATATTTCTCTACCTCATTCGCTCTCTATTCTCTAAAAAAAAGAAAAAAATCAATACACTCATCTTTACACACTTCGACACCCTTCACCGAATTGAACTTAGATTAAGATCACCTTTGGTGACTGTTTGCCCCATTGGCAACAACTTCTGGGACATCACCGTTAATATTTAAGCGATTAACATCCTCACAACTTTAATCTTGGAGAGCTTATTCGGAGCTTCCCGAGGTCTGCTTTGAGATAATGAGGTTATAACCGAGATGCGTCTATTGTTGGTTGAAAAATATTCCAAACCCCCCTTAGGCCTTGGTTAAGTTTTGTGCCTTTGAGAATTTATGGAAGAGATCTCTCTTTGGAGTAAGCCCTATTATAAGAAAAATATCCATTGTGCAAAAAGGTACTTAGACAACTTTTTTAATTAATTATTAAATCCACATCAGGACATAACAAATTTTTTTATAGAATAGTGGCGGAATGATCATATTGATTTGCAACATCTCTTTTCAAGAACAATATTCATTGATTTTTGACCATATTGATGGTGCGAGTCAGTTTCAGGGACTATCTTGATGGTGTGAGTCAGTTTCAAGGACTATCTTGATGGTGTGGGTCAATTTCAGAAACCATTTGTGATAAAAACCTATAAATCTTATGGAGCCCATTTATGTGTCACATCAGCCTTTAATGAATTTTTTAACAGAATTATGACGGAATAATCATATTAATTTGCGACATCTATTTTCAAGAACTACATTGATTGATTTTTAATTTTAGAAATCATTTTAATAATTAAAGTCAATTTCGGGTAACATTTATGATAAAAACCCAAATAAAAAATGCAAGTCCAACCGATGCTTCTGGATTCCTCTTGCCTAGAAGGTGACACGCAAAGTACACCAAGCATTCTAAACTGTTGCCACGTCAGTACATGTACATTACACTCCTAACCCCACTTGACGCAACCAATGGATCTCTATTCTATTCTAGCTGCTTCCATTCCATATGAATGAATTGCAGCAGCTACCAGGACTTTCCGGATCCAACTTAGTCACTCCATCAATTCAGTTTCAAGAAAAGCTTACAACTTGAATAACAATTGATACTTGCGAGGCTTTAGCTAGTGAATACTGAATAGCGATCGATGTTCAAAATGCAATATTATTATTCAAGACTATCGTTGGGTGCAGCTTCTGTAGCAAAAAGCAGGTCGATTTGGGGCCATGGTCCTCATCAACTAGCCGCAGCTCGAGTAGTACTACCACGAGGACTTGATTCTGCCACCGCTAGTCGCACCGGCACTGCTGACCCAGCCATTCACGCTGGTGGGGAATATGAATCTGACCCTTGTCTCACCACCGCAGAGCCTCAAGTAAGATTTGTTAACCTTGCTATATATGGACATTAGTTAATTTGTAGCTTTATCAAGTAAATTAATTCATATAATTCAGAGGCATGTCTATTTTTAAACTCCAATTATATATAATTAATTTTGCTCTCAAGCAGTGCATTAATTTATTTCTAAAATCCCAACATACACACACATATATATGTTTAGGGTACAGAAGATGTTGCACAGGAGAAACCAGCTGCTGATGAGCAGCGCGGCGCCAGCGGCAGAGGAAAAGGAACAGAACCTCTTGCACCTCCTAATAAACCCTCGTATCCAAACGCGAGTTCCCCAAGGCTAGAGAACACAGGAGTGAACCTGCAGCCCTCGGACCACCCAACCAATTATACACAGAAGAGACATATAAGTAGCCACGGAAGTGCTGCTACTAGTTTGTTGGAAAAGGTGAGCTGTGTGGGGCTGGACGGCACACCATTGTCAATTGACTCATCAAATGAAAGGGACATGCAGGAAAAGGAGCAGTCGATGAGAGATAGAGATAGAGACCGGAAGGAGGAGCGTGAAGAGGATGATAGAGAGTACTACAAGCATCACAAGGCCTCATCACTGTCAGAGGTTGAGTATGCAGACATCCGAAAGCCCATTACGCGTGCAACAGACGGCACGGCAGACTCTGTGTCGGAGTCTTGTGCAGGTAGAGATGTCGTTGGATGGAGGCCCGAGCAGTTGGACACGGCTGAGGAGGCACTCCGTAGAGCTGCAAGGATATGGAAGGAGAATGCCATCCGTGGGGACCCTGATGCTCCTCAGTCCAGGGTGCTCAGAGCTTTACGTGGGGAGTCATTCTAACTCTGATCAGTTTACTCATTGTGTATATATATGTGTAAACAATTTTCCAATTTCGCATTTATTTTGATCATAATTAGCTTTATTAATTTACAGTACCGCATAAATATATTAAATGGCGTTACTTATGAGTATGTTGTATGTAGCATCCTTGATCTTGAGCAGAAACCACTCCTTTGTATTATAATGTCAGTAATATAGTCGGTTTTGTGTGTTACTCTTTTTAAAACTCAGCTCCGCACATTTGTCTGTTTTGATTTATTTCAATATAAATCAATCTTAAATGGTTTACAACATATAATAGGCACCATTTAAAACATATAATAGGAATGTAATAGTGGAGATTAATGTAGATATTGTAATTTGATTTTCACTTTCAATTATAACCATAAGGTTTATGTTGTCCCCTGCATTGTCCTTTATTTAAATACTAATTAAAAGATTGCAAGGGGTTTGTACCTAAAAACGTAGGCAAGTTCGGTTTGCTCTTCCTCAATCATACAAAAATAGAATCGCAAGCCGGACTAAAGCGGTAGCATATATATAAGGTCACGGTTAAATGAAACCCTCAACGTCTTGTTTGGTAAACGGGGTATTTAATCTACATGGTAGTATTGACTATAACTATTCGGTTAAAGATACCAGTACTCTTTCTAAAAAAATAAAAAGAAGAAAATGAAAGAAGGGGTTTCGTTTTAGGCTTATTGAGTCACTGCTCCCACTTGCGCGCCTAGTCATATGCAAACAATCCATCATCCCTACACGATGTATATACTCCTCAACCATTTACCAAGTGCCACAATAGCAACGCATGCTTCGTAGGAATCGCTTGCCCAAATGGAAAGAGTCTTAAACACTATGATCTTTGATAATGAAGATTAACTTGCATAGGACTTTCACCACATTGAAGGCATTTTGAAGGAGAAATAAATGAGAACTTTCATATTTTGTCCAAATTAAAGATTACTAATGAAGAAAAGATATTCTTACTAGTCCAGTCAATATGATAACATTAAAAAACACCTTTTCTTCATTAGGAATTACAACCCATTTTTTCCTTCAAAATGTCTTCAATGTGGTGAAAGTCCTATGCAAGTTAATCTTCATTATCAAAGATCATAGTGTTAAAGACTCTTTCCATTTGGGCAAGCGATTCCTACGAAGCATGAGTTGCTATTGTGGCACTTGGTAAATGGTTGAGGAGTATATACATCGTGTAGGGATGATGGATTGTTTGCATATGACTAGGCGCGCAAGTGGGAGCAGTGACTCAATAAGCCTAAAACGAAACCCCTTCTTTCATTTTCTTCTTTTTATTTTTTTAGAAAGAGTACTGGTATCTTTAACCGAATGGTTATAGTCGATACTACCATGTAGATTAAATACCCCGTTTACCAAACAAGACGTTGAGGGTTTCATTTAACCGTGACCTTATATATATGCTACCGCTTTAGTCCGGTTTGCGATTCTATTTTTGTATGATTGAGGAAGAGCAAACCGAACTTGCCTACGTTTTTAGGTACAAACCCCTTGCAATCTTTTAATTAGTATTTAAATAAAGGACAATGCAGGGGACAACATAAACCTTTTCAATAGTCTTATCTAAATTAGTCCTCCCTATCAAACAAGGACTATGCGTTGTCGAACATCCTACTTCCGTCACCATTTTGGTATCTAGATTGTGGATGCAAATTTCTTCTTCCTTGATCTTGGACAAAATTGCACCTACAAAACAAATAACACCTTTCGTCAAGGCCAAGAGCCTCATGCGCCCACGATGAATAGGGGGGCTTTGGCCAAAGAACCTTCAATGCCAAAGTTAGAATTTTGAGAGAAAAGTGTTTGGGGAATTTTTGAGTGTTTAGTAAGTCAAGACCTAGGTTTTTAGAGGAAATGAGGTTGAATATATAGTGCATGGCCGGTCCCCCTCTTGAGAAAAGGTGGCCGGCCCTTTGGGGTATTTTTGTGTGAAATGGGTGATTTAATTGGTAATTAATGGATTAATTAGGAATAAATCCATTAATTAGCCAATTAACTCAATTTATATGGAATGTTTTGAAGGTTGTGAAATAATTACCTTGTGTAAAATATAGGATGAGGATGGATGACATAACTTTGAATTTGTTACCTAATTTGGGCACTTTTGACTTGATTGTGGGATGTTTGTCCACTGCTCGCGCGTAGGAATTCCAGTGCCCCTCAAGGGTAATTTTGTCATTTTTGCCCAAAAATTCACATGTCGCCTCTTGATTATTTTTGGCTCCATAAATGCCTCAACACCTATTGGGCTACTCGTAGCAAAGGGCAACAGGTGTAGAGATCTTCTTGCTTTAGGAAACGTAGGATTGTTTCCTATTTTGATGTTGATTCTCTCCTTAATAGGAAATTAGATCCTTCTAGGAAAAGGAAATAAATTTCTCTCAAAACCTATTTAAGTCCACCTTAGGTGGGTTATTAAATCAACTTTGGAGAGCGATTTAGTCTACCCTACAAGAGAGGAAGAGTTTAGAGGATATTTGTTCCCCCTCCTCTAGCAATCTTCTACATCTTGCATGTGCAAAGGATTGTCTTTCGTTGCTTTCTTCGTCTTCTCCGTGCCGAACCGAGGTAAGAAAAAAATTAATTTTCCTTGTCTTCTTCTTGGATAGTGCTGTCACGGGGCAGCCATCGGGGTGGTGCGGCATGTCGGCTGGCAGGGGCCAGAAGCCGGCTTGGCATGGGCCGATGATGTGTTGTGGTAGGGACCACTACTTGGTTTGCTCGGCTTGGCTAGAGCCAAGGGTAGCTTGCGCGGTTGGGGCCGCGGCTTGAGGCGCTGAGGCGCAGTGCTAGGTGAGCCGCATGGTTTATGTCTTTTGGGTTCTTGGACCTGATGAGGGCCAGGCCGACGATTGAGAGAGATGAGGAGGTCGAGGGCCTTATGGGCTGCTGGAATGCTGGGCATGCAGGCCTCTTACCTACTGGTCTGAGAGAAAAAAATGAGGAAAAAGCCAGTATGGGTTGAGTTCCCCTACTGAGTACCGTGAATAATGTTGGCTGCTTAGTCCTCTAAGTGAAGAGAAATATGGGTTGTTCTCGATAGAGAAGGTAAATAGGATCAAGGTGGATACTTTGGCTTGTCTGATCGCTATTGTGGAGTTTACTGTGAATGAAGGTGGAAAGAAGAGATCTTCCCCGTCTGCTTAAGAGATGCTAGTTAAGAAAAAACTGAAGACTTCCTTCGCTGCTCGTGAGGGTCCACTTGCTGTCGAGAGGCCTATGATTGACATGAATTCTTCCAACGGGAAGAAAATTGAGGCTGCTAGATTTGAGCCTATGGTGCCTACTATGTCGAGAATGGCTAATTCGATTACTGATAGTATTGCTCAGTGTAGAGGCCTTGTCATGCTGCCAGTGCCGATGTCTGTGCCAAGACATCCGTTGGAGCTAAGTCTGGCTTTCATTCGGAAAAGCTTACTATTATGAAAAGGGATAAGGTGGACTCTGCTGCTAAAGTGGCTCTAAGGCCCACTCCCTCTGCTGCTGAGACAGATTCGCCTGCTGGGAAGAAGGAGACTGCTCGCGTGGGCAGCTGTGAGAAATCCACTAAGCCTGCTTCTGGGGAAGCTGCTGAGATCTGTGTGCTCTTGAAACCAGATCTGCTTGAAGATATTGACGCTTGTGCCAAGTTTGTTGATGGCGTTAGAAAAGTTTGCTTGCCCAAGTTTCTTTGTGAAACATACGACCCAATATAGAAGGAATGCTCTGCTTGCTATGATGCATAAATAGCAAGGCTGCCAATGAGGTGGTGAAGACTATGGCAGCTGAAGTTTATTCCTCGGCCAAGGAGATCAAAAGGTTGGACTCTGAGCTCGTTGCTTTGAAAGGGTCTAATATTTATGCCCCCACTTCTCTGCGGCTTGAGACCACTCGCCAAGAGATCGTTGATTTGAAGACTAGGCTTGACGCGATCCAAGTTAAGTATGAAATTGCAAAGAAGGAGATTGGATGTTACATACCTCAGATTCAAGATCTTGAGTTTGTAGTTTATGAGCTTCATCTCGTTGCTTATGCAAAGGATGAAGAGTTGATTGCTGCTTATAATCAAGTGATCCACTCCAAAAGAATCGTCAATAGGCTTGAACCTCAAATGTTGGAACTACAAGTTGTACTGAAGATCAATGAAAGTCTGAAGAAGGAAATGGATGAGCTGTAGCGCGTTCGTGTTGGTCTGCTTGAGGAGAATGAACAACTGAAAGGTGAGAAGGATGGGCTCGAGGTTTCGAAACCTTCTCTATTTCTCCGGAATACTTGATTGCTTTTACTTTTGAGGTTTTCATTGGTGAAGTAGTTGAAGAAGTTGATGCCCAGGCTAGGGCAGCCGGGGGTGAAACGCTGGATGATGTCGTTGCTAAGAGCATCGCTGCTGCTGAAGGTGTGGTGATCGAGTAGTCGTGGGATGTCCAAGTTGCTGAAGTGTAGTCTTCTAACCAGCCTTTATGATTTTCTTTGTTTTTCCTTGTAGCTATTGTTTTTCTTGAACTCCTTCGGCCTTTGCAAGTTGTTTATAAACATGTTTCTTTCGCTTTTCTTCATCTTCGCTTCTTTTGCTCATGCCCCAACCTTTAGACTTTATAGACCAGTGGCAGACGTGCTACTTTTCTATAAGCAGACAGGCTCGTGTAGCCTATACAGCCGTAAATGTTGGTGTAGAACTTTTGCAAAGTTGTTACCATAGGGTTGGCAGCCTGATGCCTTACTTACAGAAGCAGACAAGTGTGCGTAACCACTAGGCTGTGAACCTTGGCTTTCTCTAATTCTGTAGATTGCGTAGCAAGTTTCACAACACTTTAGGACTTGGTGTAAGTTGTTTTGTGCTTGGCAAAGGTGAAGCTTATCGACTACGTAGCATATCGGCAATAGATAAAGCTTCGTATATGTACACTAGCTTGTTTAACCGTTCATAAGAATGTGCAGTTATATAAGTCTAACATGGCTTTACTGCTCAAAGGGCAAGCTGCAGGCAGTCTTCTAGAAACCGTAGGCTACCTTAGTGCACTCGGTAACAGCTTTAGGATTCCAGGGTAGCCATCCATCGGATGTACTACATAATGTGCCCCCTTCGTCTTTAAGGCCCGGTTCTCCACGGATTAGGCCAAGAGACCCAAAATCCTTCAGTTAGCTAAGTTTTGAAAAAGACAATTGTGGCTACTTCTAGGAATCTCGGCGCAAGCCATCGTGTATTTAGTTATACTAGAGCAGCTGGGCTCATCCACGTCTGGATATTCGGAGTGTAGAGTTTATCCTTTCGTCTTGGAGAGTTGACCCATGTGGGTGTCAGGGAATTGGTTTACCCTATCACACTAGAGAGCATGGTTGGTCATTCAGGGGGTGCAATTTCTACAATAAGTTCCTAAAAAGGGCGCGGTCTTTTTTTGAAGTGCAGGAGTGATCAGTTGTTGTAAGCATGCAGCCGAGCCAAGTTATGATTACTTCTGAATTCCTCATTGAAAAATGAGTGAAACGAATGAGAACTTAGCTGTAAGGTAGGAACTGCATAACAACTGGATAGTCCTCAGCTTGCCTTCTAGGAATCCTGGCGCAAGCCATCGTGCATCTAGTTATACTAGGGCAATTAGGCTTATCCACGTCTGGATATTCGGAGTGTAGAGTTTATCCTCTTGTCTTGGAGAGCTGAACCATATGAGTGTCGGGGCATTGGTTTACCCTCTCGCACTGGAGAGCATGGTTGATCCTTCGAGGGGGAGGGGGCTCAATTCCCGCGATAAGTTCTTAAAAAGGGTGCAGTATTCTTTTGAAGTGCATGAGTGATCAGTTGTTGTAAACATGCAGCCGAGCCAAGTTGTGATTACTTTTGAATTCCTTATTGAAAAACGAGTGAAACGAACGAGAACTTAGCTGTAAGGTAGGAACTGCATAACAACTGGATAGTCCTCAGCTTGTGAGGTGGTGCTCATCGAGTTGCTTGAGTCTTTGGGCTTTGATGTAATGGGAGGTCACACATAGAACTTCCTCAGATTGTAGGCGCTCTACTGCTTTTTGATCTTTTTGTCGTTTCATGGTGGCGAAGGTATAATTACTTTTGCCGCCTACTCTGCTGATCTTGTACGAACTTTCCCAGATGGGTTCTATCTTTTGGAGCCTTCTCTGTGGGCAGTGATGAAGGCTTTTTCTTAGGACAAGATCTTCTGGCTGAAACTGCCGGATCTTGGCCTTTTTATTGTAGTTGGAGAAGAGCTGATGCTGGTAGGCTGCGATGGGGGTGATGGTCTGCTTGCGATTCTCCTCTGCCAGATCTAAGCTTGTGGCCATCTCCTTACTGTTCTGCTCAATGCTTGGTAGTAGAGTGATGATACTTGGCTTGATGACATTAGGATGAATGATTGATTTTGAGCCAAATGCCAAAGAGAAAAGAGTCTCACCGGTTGCTCGTCTTTTGGTGGTGCGATATGCTCATAGACATCCGGGGAGTTCGTCTAGCCATTTTACTTTCTTGTTGGTGAGAGATTTCTTGAGTCAGTCGAGGATCATCTTGTTGGATGAGTCGGCCCACCTATTGCCTTGAGGATATCTCAGCGTGGGCATGTGTTGCTTGATGCCATACTTTTAGAAGAACTTCGCCATATCTTTGCCCACAAATTACGGGTCGTTGTCAGTGATGTTGAACTGAGGGATACCAAATCGGCAAATGATGTTCCTTCATATGAAGTGCTCTATGTCTGTTTGAGTCGTGGTCGTTTTAGGCTATGCTTCTACCGATTTTGTGAAGTAGTCGGTTGCCACGATCATCATGCATCTGCCCCCAGTAGCAGTCAGCATAAGTTCTACCAAGTCGATTGCCCACTGCATGAATGGCCAATGAATCGTATACGGGTGTAGCCCGTTGGCAGTCAGTACTGGTATCGGCTTGTAGTGTTGGCAACGATCGCACTTTTGTACTAACTTTTTAGCATTTTGGTGCATGGTAGGCCAATAGTAGCATGAATTAAGAGCCTTTTGTGTTAAGGATTGACCTCTGGAGCGATTTCCATAAACACTTTCGTGGATTGAGCTTAGAACCTTCAAGTCATCGGGAGGTGCTAGACAGCGGAGATATGGTTCGATGTTGGATATTCGGATGAGAATGCCATTCCACATGTAGTAGCATGCTACCTTGATTTGGAGCTTCCTAGACTCCAATCTTTCTGTGGGGAATGTGCCATTGACCAGGTAGTCTATAATGGAATCTTGCCAGTTTAGAGTTGTACTAACATGTAACACCTCGACTGCTAACTTCGCCTCTATGCTTGGCTTGTCTAGATATTCCTCCGGGATAGAACGTTTGAGTTAGTGGTCGAGGACAGAGCCTATGTCGGCTAGTGCATCTACGTGAGCATTGTCTGCCGTCAAGTCTTTTGCCATTCGAATGCTTGTTAGTAGGGTCTCGTACTCTGTTTCGTTGTTGGGTACTTTGAAGCCTAGAGTGATCCCTTATTTGGGTATTGAATCGTTTGGGGTGACAAGGACTATGCCTGCTCTTGAACTTTTGTAGTTGGATGAGCTGTCGACATGCAAATGCCAAAAACCTCCATCAGGTAGAGCAAGCACTGCTAGGGCGTGCTCGGCTACCTTTGGGGTGTCGTTGGGCCGCTCTATTGCGTTGTGAATTCATGGTAATGAGTCGTGGAGCTGGGGCCATGTTACACGTAACAGGAGATGCTCAACTGCCTGTATTGGACCATTCTAGAGCTAAATTATGGAGCAAGGGTCGGCTAGGGCTGTGTGATGTGCAGCAAGAGGTAATACTCAACTGCCAGTACATGTTGCTCCTATGTAGAATCTTTTGGGGCAACGAGGACAAAACTTAGTTCCGAGTGTGTCCTTCTAGTGTTCGTCTGCCCTTGGCGTTTCTTTTGGGCCAAGTTATTGCAATCGTCAGAAAATTTTGCATCCGTCAGTGTCTACGCCTTTATCGTTGTGCATTTGGATTAGATGAAATAGTGCTTCATAAGGATAAGCGTGCATCTAAAGGTAAAACTTAAGCTTCCGGGTTGTAACAACTATCGCCAAAGTTAGCTTTTGAATTTCTGGTAGCATCGAGGAAAGCTTTTGAACTGTGGAATACAGGTAGTTTGGCCCCTAGTTCTCTTCGTACGATGGTAGAGCTCATTGCTGCTTCAGATACTGTCAAACATGTGAATAAGTGCTCAATTGGTTTTGGTTTGGATAATAGGGATGTGATGTTGGGTGATTCTTCAAGTCCTTGAATGTGCATTGGTGAGCCTTGTCCCAAAGTGCATGCTTCTCTGCCAGAGCAAAAGAGTTTGCCAGAGTTAGATATTCTTTCATGATCAATTTTTCGAATAGCGGGTGGTCTGCTGGAAGTCCTTTTGGGAAGGCTGCTTTAGTTGTCGAGTCGTTGCATCCGACTATCCTTGCCTTCTCTGCTTTGAACCTCTTCACATAGTCACGAAGCGACTTTTTTGGGTTCTTCTTGACGTTGAACAAATGGTCGGACTTCTTTTTTATCGAGTGATAGAATGAATATTCTTTGGTAAAAACAAAAAAAAGTTCGTAGAAACTCCGGATAGATTGTGGCGGCAGGGTGTAGAACAAATCTTGTATCTCGCCTTGTAGAGTTATGTCGAATATCTTGCACATGAGATTGTTGTTGTTTCGATAGAGGATCATTGCGCTTCGGTAGTGCTTTAAGTGTCTCTCCAGGTCTTCATCCCATTTGAAAGATGTGAAATATGGCATGCTGAACTTATGTGGAGGCTCTGCCTGCTCGATCTCGTCCGTGAATGGTGACCTGCTTATGTTGGTCATGTTCTGTCGTAGTGCCTCGTTGGCAACCTCATTGCGTTGAAAATTAAGTAATCGCTTGGTCAAGAGTCTCTTTACTTCTTCTTGAATTTGCTTTTGTTGGGGGTAGCGGAGTTCTCGGCTGTCCTAAGCCATGACTTGCTGGTCTAGGCTGCTCTTCCATGTGTTTGGCTCATCTATGTCGTGGATGCGGTACGTGTGGTGTTTTCCTAGTAGGCGAGCGAGTTCTTCGCAGGCTACTGGTTGAGCTTGAGCCAGATTGAGTAACTGTTTCTCTCTGTCCATTGTGCTGCCTACTCCGATGTAAGGTGAATGATGCTTTTTGCGGGCTTAGCCGCGAATGAACACTTTGCCTGGAAGGTTGTTCATGTTGACTATCGAAGTGTGACCCCAACCGTGAATGTACGATCGTCTATGGGCTTAGTTTAGAGTGCACGCTCTCCACACGTTAAGATAAGAGTATACGCTATCTCAGAGGCCCAATCAGGAGTGTACATTGCCCGAATGCTTAGTTCGTGGCTGGTCGAGTGGCTGCTTGCCGGGACATTGTTGAAGAGGTTCTTTGTCTACCCTTGTCCTACTTCGGGACACCTTGTCTGGGGCACATTGCATCTCGGTGCATTGTAAAAGCTGTTTTACCAAGGTCGTCTGCTGTGCGAGTGCGCTCGTCAACTCTATGACTTGTCAAGACAAGTGTTGTTCTCCATTTAGGTTGGAATAGCTTAGAAGGAATGCGTCTCCTTGAGCAGTGGAAGTATGGTAGACTCCGAGAACGAGATTTGAGTTAGGAAATGTCAAATCTGCAGAAAAATATAGTGAAAATGCTCCCAATTCGATCGTCGGTCTGAAAATTTAGAGCTGGGACGGTTGAATTAATCTTGGATCAATTTAGGCTGCTTAGAAGGCCACATGAGCAGACTGGGCCACGAGAGCAAGTTGGGCCACGAGAGTGGGCTGCTCGACGGGAGCAGGCTGGACCACAAGAACAGGCTGCTCGGCGAGAGCAGGCTGGGCCATAGGAATGGGCTGCTCGGCGTGTAGCGCACATGGGTGCGAGGCTAGGGCTAGGCTTGGCAACGTGTTGGGCTTGGAGTGACATGGCTTGGGCCGTGGGCCTTAGATGGCACGACTTGGGCTTATTTAGATGGCACGGCTCGGGCCGTGGTGGTTGCCATGGTGGAGCCCTATAGCGGCGGTGCCACTCCACCTATGATCACATTTAGCCTCGTGGATTGCCGCAGTCCCATTTCTTGAATATTGGAATTTTCACTTGTGGAATTTTCTAAATTTCTAACCATTGTATTTCTCTTTTACGTTTTATCAAAAAATCTTTGCAAATAAAAAATTCTAATAATAAGAACGTACGAAAGATATACAAAATGGACAAGAAAAAAATAGAGAAAAACCTTTTATGCGAGAGTCTTCTATGAGTGTGTACTTTAACTCTCAATGAAAGCACCAATTTGTGGATGTAAATTTCTTCCTCTTTGATCTTGGACAAAATTGCACCTACAAAACAAATAACACCTTTGGTCAAGGCCAAGAGCCTTACGCGCCCACGATGAATAGAGGGGGCTTTGGCCGAATGCCAAAGCTAGAATTTTGAGAGAAAAGTGTTTGGGGAATTTTTGAGTGTTTAGCAAGAGTCAAGACCTAGGTTTTTAGAGGAAATGAGGTTGAATATATAGTGCATGGCCGGTCCCCCTCTTAAGAATATGGTTGGCCCTTTGGGGTATTTTTGTGTGAAATGGGTGATTTAATTGGTAATTAATGGATTAATTAGGAATAAATCCATTAATTATCCAATTAACTCAATTTATATGGAATGTTTTGAAGGTTATGAAATAATTACATTGTGGAAAATATAGGATGAGGATGGATGAAATAACTTTGAATTTCTTACTTATTTTGGGCATTTTTGACTTGATTGTGGGATGTTTGTCCACTGCTCACGCGTAGGAATTCCGGTGCTCCTCAAGGTTAATTTTGTTCTTTTTACCCAAAAATTCACGTGTTGCTTCTTGATTATTTTTGGGTCTACATAGATTACTAAATTAAACAGTGAAGAGTTGTCAGCTGGCCATCGCTACTAGTAGTGGCGGAATGTGGTGGTTGGTGGAGTTATATATTGTATGCTGTTCTTTATAGTGAAGAGCTAGGAATGTGGTGGTTTGTGGAGTTTGACAATTCCACTTACTGATGTGTTTGAAATTTGTTGCCGTCAACAACCTTTCTATTCCTTTTTTGAACTAAATCTATAATTAGCTTTCTGTTTTACTATACGCAAACTAATTCTAGTTTCCAAAAAAAAAAAAAAAAAAAAAAAGAAAAAAACTAATTTTTTTTTTTTTTTTTTTTTGCGTCAGTTTATATATAAAACAAGGTCTATGCAATTTAGAAGAAGATCCATTATGTTGAAAGTAAAATCTTATGGTAATAATTTTGAGTTATGACCTATTTTTCTTCGAATTTTAGTTTTTATTTATTTATTATTTAATTTTATTAAAGCTCATAAACAAGTTCTATTCTTATGATATAATTATAAGTTAAATTTTGTTATAAAAATTTTAAAGCCCATCCATGCCAATAAAAGAAGAAACCTTTAATTTCTCCAATTAATCATATTGCTATATGATCTAATTTATTTTGTCTTAAAAGTTTCTCCTGAGAGAAATTTCTTGCTCCACACTGGCTACCAAAAATCCTACTCGAGCTCATTTCTGTCACCTAGACATTTCTTTCCCAAATTTTTAGGCCTAGTAAGCTTCGCCGTATTTGTTTGTTGATCCATATTTGTGGATCAAGCAAGAGTAGGAGTGTAGAAACTAGTAAACGTGCCAGTGGGTTGGTATCATTTCAAAAAGAGAGCCCTTTTTTACTTTTATTTTTATTTTTTATTTTTAGGGAGGGATCTCTTGTTGACAAAATTTGAGTTTTTATAGAGTACGAGGAAGCATTCAACTTCATGGACATTGGGGTGGGAGAGGAGAAAGAGTGTTTATTTTTTATTTTTTTTAATATAAAATAAAATAAAATGATTAATAAGGTGAAAAGAGAGTTCAATCTTATTAAAATAAAGTAAGAGGGGAAATTTTAAACATAGAACGTATGTGCAATATATAAGACCTTAAAGGTGAGTTTGTTGCACTGAACTATCTCAGACTTGACTAGATTCAATTATTGACGTGGACTAGGTTAGACTAGAATATTAGGAAAATGTATTTTCATTTCACAAACAGAATAAAGTTACACTTTGAGTGTATACGCCCGCACACACACACACAAAAGTTATGGAAGCCAACTATACAGTAACATCTTTCTAACTAAGGAAATCTTATCATAACAAACTAATAGTTTCCTTAACCTCTAAGTATTATCCCTAGAAGATGAGTTTACAATATTGCCCTTAATATCCCCTCTCAAACGAAACTGTGGAACTCGAAGTTGAAGTTTGTCTCGAAGAAATAAAAATCTGGATTTAGAGAGAGACTTGGTGCATTGGTGCGAAAATTAACTTAACACACAAATTAAACCCTCTTTTGACAATTGTAGTATATATGTTAGTAGAGATCGTTCTTAAACCAGGGATTATGAGGGTTTGCTAAAACACTTTAAACTAACTCAAATAGATAAAACTAAGCTTTAAAACACTTAACTAAACTTAAAAGACTCAAAACAAGTTCACAATACTCAAAATAAGCTAAAAACACTCAAAACTGCCTAAAAACACAAACTGGGCAGATTCTGACTCTAAACACAATTTTGGACGAATTTTAATTTTAACTTGACTCAAAACACTTGAAAACACAATCTAAAATAGATCCTAACTAGTTAGACACTCTAAAATAAAGGGGGATTTGGTTTTGGACGAAAATAAAGTAAACAAAACAAGAACTAAAACTAGGCAGATTTGCACGAATTTGGTGGAAATAGATGGATGATGGGCTTGCTAGGAGGTCTTTCTCCACACATGACATACTTGCATACAAAACAATCTCCAGTTGCTTTTTCAACGAACCATGAACCTCAACACCCCAAGTTAATTAGGTACGCTTAAATTAACCCTCAGATTTTCCTTAAGTCATTGAATTGAATGGAATTAGCGCATCGCAATCAAATTATTCCTCAAAAGTTCCCTACATGAAAGCGCATAATAGAGAAACAATCAAAGATCATTAAATTCTATGAAAATCATAAGTGTTGACAAGGCGTTCGTAACTATGAAAGTGCATGATACTTATGCTAGGAATTTACTTAACATGATTATGACTAACAACCTTTACTACTTATGAATATAAGTTCACAACGATTAGGTGAAACTCCCTTATATCCTAGCATCAAATTTATGCATGCAAATTAAGTGTGCATTCTCAACCCACATACACAAACAAGTTTTAATTCAAACAGATAAGTAAATTGAATTCACAATTCATGAAATCACAACTGGAAGTAATAAAATCATATTGCAAATATAGCCATGGTTTTGAAATTCCCCATAGCTAAGAGGGGATCAGTTTCTCATACTCACAAAACAAAGATTATTGAATTTAAACATTGAAAACACAAGAAAGATTACACCTAAAACGTTCCAGCAACTCTAATTCGAATGGCAGGCACGTCTAAGGGCTCTCCTCCTTCTTCCTTGCTGCGGCACAAGGTGTGGTTGGTGGTTTTGGGGGCGATGAATGGTGTATTCTTGCTTAGGATGATGAATGATGGCTGATGAGGGTGAAAAGTTGCGGCAGGTTGTATATGGAAGTGAATGAATTGAATGAATGATGTAGAATGGTGTCTAGGGTTGCGGCAAAGGTCTTTCTAAATGGCATGAGGGTTGGTCCCGAAATTGTGGCTGAAAATATGTATATATAGGTTCGGCCAACCCTAGGGTTAATCAGATTAGGGTTACAACTTAGTAGATTTTAAGGATTAGGGCCCTAGGGTTTAGCATAATGAATTAAATCCACTAAGGAGAGGGGTTGGCCTAATTAATTTCAGAAAAAGATTTGTATAACCCAAATCCACAAGAAATAAGGCCTAATAAATCATAATCCACAAGGGAAAAGGGATAGAGGGATGCGGCAGATATTGGAGGGAAAAGAGAGTGGATTGCAAGGCAAGGCAAGGCTTTCTAGAAGGGAATAGGCGCTACCTTTGTAGGGTTTCTAGAAACAATGTGTTTTGTGGCTGATTTGGGACTTCTAGAAGAGAATGCTTCTAGAAATAGGTTCTAGAAATATATATTTAGGTCCCTTTGCAGCTAAGATTAAGGTATGATAAGATTAGGATAGGATAAAATAAGATAAGGTTAGTTTGGATAAGATAAGGTTGGATATGGTTTTGGATAATGTTTCCTCTTTTGAGCTGATTCCTTATCTTCTTTGTCTTGAATTTAATTTCTTCATCTTCTTATCAGATTCCTAGCCTTTTGAACTCCAAATTCGCCCATCCATCTTGGCCCATACATGTGTTATCCATTTAGTGCCCAAAACTGCTCCAAAATGCACCAAAATGCACTTTCTTGCTACTTTAACCCTTTGGACCTACAAACACACGAAAATAGCTTGAAATACTACATTAACTAAGAAATAACAACACAAATGCACAAGAACAAGCTAACTAAGTCGCATAAATATGCTCCTATCATGCATATATCAGCCACTTGATCTTGTGTACAAATGAAGTGAAGAGAGACTTGATTGGTCAAGACTTTTTCCCTAATGTAGTGATAGCCGATTTCAACGTGTTTCGTCCTAGCATGAAAAATGGGATTCTTGGTAAGGGATATGGTTGAGACATTATCACACCAAAGTTGAGGAGAGTAAGGTAGACAGTAACCAATATCCACTAGCAATTTACAGATCCAAGTTATTTCAGATACAGTGTTTGCAAGAGACAGATACTCTGTCTTTGTTGATGAACAAGCTACAGTTGGTTGCTTTTTAGCACTCCAACTTATGATTGAATTTCCCAAAAAGATACAATAACCTCCAGTGGATCGCCTATCCAAAACACAACTAGCCCAGTCATCATCTAAGAAGGCTTTAATGTAGGGATTAATGGAGCATTTAGAAAACCAAAGGCCAAGATCAATGGTACCTTTGCGATACCTAAGTATTCTCTTAACAGCTTGGAG
Organism: Pyrus communis; assembly: GCF_963583255.1. Taxonomy (NCBI): domain Eukaryota; kingdom Viridiplantae; phylum Streptophyta; class Magnoliopsida; order Rosales; family Rosaceae; genus Pyrus; species Pyrus communis. The sequence goes on from NC_084816.1 coordinate 25,325,743, forward strand.
ATGGGAAACTCTTGGAGTATGCATGAATTGACAACAAGAGTAACGGCAAAACTGAGATCTGGTCTTGTCCATGTTAAATATTGGAGAACACCAACCAAGGATTGATACTCAGAAACATTATAAATGAGAGGAGAATCATGATCAAGGTTGAAGGTGCTAAGTGGTGTATTGCAGGGTTTAGCTCTAACCGTTTTTGCCTTAGTTAACAAGTCCAAAATGTATTTATTTTGAGATATGAAAATACTACTGGAAGACCTTTTTACCTCAATCCCAAGAAAGTAGTGCAAAGCTCTAAGATCTTTGATAGAAAACATAGTGATGAGTTGTTTGATCACATCTTGACAAATTGCAGATGAAGGACCAGTGACCAGAATATTGTCCACATAAACTAAAATGACCACCAATGTAGGATCATTTTTAACAAAAATAGGGTGATCACTTTGAGAGCTAACAAATCCGAGATAATGAAGAGCAGCATGTAATTTGTCATACCAGGCTCGGGGACCCTGTTTAGGGCCATATAAAGATTTATGTAGCTGGCACACATGATTTGGTTTTGTATAGTCTTCAAATCCAGGAGGCTGCTGCATGAAAACAGATTTAGAGAGAGTGTCATGCAAAAAGACGTTACTGGCATCGAGTTGATTCAAAAGCTAGTCAAATTGGGTAGCAAGAGTGAGTAAAAGTCTGAAGTCATAGGTTTAGCCACAGGGCTAAACGTTTCAGTGTAATCAAGGCATTCCTGTTGATGGAAACCTTTTGCAACTAGTCGGGCCTTGTAACATTAGGCTTTCGTTCAATTCGAAAAACCCACTTACAACCTACAATGTTCTGAGATGAATTGTGCCAGTGTTGATGAAAGCATTAAACTCTTCTTGCATTGCATGGAGCCAATGTTGGTGTTTGCAGGCCTAAATATAGGTTGTGGGAATGTAATCAAGTGACAAATGAAAGGGTAGTGAATCTGTAGTTGCAGTGAGAGCTTTAGGTTTGAATATACCAGACTTAGATCATGTTTGCATAGGATGGGTGTTGAGTGGAAATGGGGAAAAATCACTAGATGAAGTTGATGAATCTGATTGAGGTATAGGGAAGAAAGTTGGATTTGATTATGGTGTATATTGAGATATGGGTTGGGATGTGGGTGATGATGTTGCAATGGTTGTATTGATTATTGTAGGGATAGGAAAAAGAATAAACTTAAAGGTTAGGGTTGATGGTATGGAAGAAGGTGAAATTGAGTGCGGGAAATAGGTGAAGATTGGTGAAACTAATGGAATGGAAAGTGCACTCATCAAATAAAACATGCCGAGAAATATAAATTCTTCCTGTGACTGGATCAAGACATTTGTACCCCTTATGGTTAAGACTGTAGCCCAAGAAAACACAAGACTTACTCTTAAGTTCCAACTTAGAGGATGTATAAAGCTTCAACTATGGGAAACATAAGCAACCAAAGACTTTCAATGTTGCAGAGTTAGGAACTTTATTAAAGAAAGACTCCCAATGTGAAGATCGAGACATTGCAGGCAATCTGTTGATGAGATAGATTGTGGCTGCAAAGGCTTCAACCCAATATAGATGAGTTATAGTAGTTTCCTTGTGGTATAGGTAGTGGATACAAAAGGCAGTCTAGAACATTTTCATAATGCACAATCTGAGCAAAATGATTTATTTGTATTCTGTAAAACTGAGATACATGGTTGAGATACAAGTTTATTGATAATCTTGATAGAAGGGTGGCCCAACCGTTTATGCCAAAGATTTTTTGAAGCTTTCATAGTAGCAGTGTGTGCTTTCTTCTTGTCATTAGTATGAGAAGAAAGATGAAATGGATAGAAACCATGTTTGGCAGGACCTTTAAAACATATTATCCTCGAAGAAAGGTCATTCACAGTGAAGTGAGAATGATAAAGATGCATAGAACAGTAGTTATCAATTAAAAATCGATTGGCAGAAAGAAGGTTATGCTTCAAATCAGGCACATATAACATATTTTTTAGTGTAAAACTGCTATGTGAAGTATTAATAGTAAAAGAACCAGAGTGAGTGATAGGAAAACCTTTGCCATCCCCAATGTACACTTGTTCAGGGCATGTGTAAGCTTCAAGATTATGGAGAGTGGCATAATTGTTGGTCATGTGGGAGGTTGCACCAGAGTCAACAAGCCATGTAGGAAAAGAATTAGAAGTGTTGGCAACCAAGGCAGATTGAGATGACTTGCCACTGTAGTGAGGATCCATGCGATGAGGGCAATCACAAGCTTCATGGTCAAATTGGCGACAAATTTGACAAGAAAGTTTCCTGTTAGATGAGGAAAAATTGTTCCAAGTTCCACGATTGTAACGGTGATTGTTGCCACGATTGTAATTATTGAATCTCTGATTATTATTTGTCCTGAAATTTCCATGATTGTTATAGTTGCCTCAATTAAAATTCTAATCCATTCCACGACTTTGATTGTTGAAAGTAGATGAATTATGAGCAACATATCCTTGAAAGTTAGAATTGACAGGCAGAGGAAGAATACCAGTTGAGGTGTTGTAGGCATGAAAGGATGATGCTGGTGCACTTTTCTTTCGATTATTCAATTGGATCTCTTTGCTGAATAGCAAACCATGTAACTCATCAATTGTCGTAGAACCGAGGCGAAACTGAATTGCACCCACAAAAGAATCAAATTCTAGAGGTAGTATGTGGAGAATAACAGAGACTAATTCAGAATCTTCGACTAGAGCTCCAACACTGGCAAGAGTATTAGTGATTTCCTTAATATGTTGAAGATATTGAGCAGCAGTGAGATCACCTTTGGTTAGACTACGAAGACGAGATCAGAGTTCGTGGATGTGAAAATGTGAGACGGTTGTAAGATGCGATTCCAATTTAGCCCAAAGTCCTTGAGCTGAGCATACTCCAATAATATAGGGAATTAGGGATTCAGAAAGAGTTGAGTTGATCCAGATGGGAATTTTTTGATCATTCTCAAACCAAGCAACATACGCCGAATTAAGACTGCAATTGCCAGAAGAATCAGTGAGAAATTGAGGTGGTGCCGGCGAAGATTCATTAATCAGACTCGTGAGATTATACCGACGAAAAATTAGAGCGAATATAGTGCTCCATGTCAGGTAATTGGTAGTGGTGAGCTTAATTGGAACCATAGATCCGATGTTCTAATTGTAATGGAAACAAAAATCGAAGAATTAGGGTTTGAGGGTGCAGCCGGAGGAAGAACTTGAGAATCCGATTCCGATGAAGGAGAGGCAGATGTCGCCATGGCTAGAGATGAAGACTTGAGAAATCACATAAACGATCAAGATCAGAGAGACGATCGATCAATCTGCAAGAATCGAAGATAGAGGTAGTGAGACGTTGGCGGGTGAAACCATATTAGGAAAATGTATTTTCATTTCATAAATAGAATAAAGTTACACTTTGAGTATATATACAAGTTGTGAAAGCCAGTTGTACAGTAATATCTTTCTAACTAAAAAAAAATCTTATCATAACAAACTAATAGTTTCCTGAACCTGTAAGTATTATCCCTAGAAGATGAGTTTACAATATTGCCCTTAATATAAACTAGCCTAGACTATTAGAAAAGCGTTTTGAGTAGTGTCAGACTAAGAAACTTGACTAACAATAAATTATTATTATATTTCAATTTATTTTCTATTAAAATATTGAAATGAATATATGGACAAATAAAAGGGCCCTCTGCTTCTTCTTCCTCACGAATTGCAGGTGCTTCTCTGCAACTTGGAGAATTATCGAATTATCGATAACAAAGCTAAGCCCGAATCAAAACCCAAAATACAGAGATCCAAGTTCCAATAACGAAGAGAAATTTTTTATTATTACAAATAAAAAAATACCCTAAAAAGACCTAATTAATTGATGGTGCTCCTCTCGCACCCAGGTCTAATACCCAAACCTATGGATGCGGCTAAAGATAAACATGGATGGCTTTGTTAAGGCCGTCGTCAAATAGTCAAGCTTGATTAGGCAAGAAATCATGAGACAATATAATTGATTCGGTTTGAGATTTGCATCGGAGACAACCTCGGGGAGGAGTCATCACTAAATTTGTCGAATCTAGTTAAGGGAGGGAGAGGGAGAGACAGAGAGATGAGGAACGGAGAAGAAGGAGATAGCGTTGTGAGGAAAGCGTTCTTAGCAATCCCATGGTTCAACGTCAGACTAATTTTGACGACCTAACAAGGCTCGGTCCGCATGAGTCGGGGCTAATCTGACTTAAGTTAGTCCCCAAGCATATCAAACATGGGACAATAATCCTAGCTAGTCCAATCCCACTTAAGAAGGTGAAACAAACACACCCTAAAAGTTCTTAAATGTATAAATTACTATGAATATCTTTCGGGACAAAAAAGAGAAATAAGAATTCTTAAAAGTAGAAATACAAAAGTTTGACATAGAATTAAATAAGTGTTAAAAGTAGGATGTGTACAACCAAATGTCTATCAGGGGAGCGAGAAAATTTTCAGTGTACCAAGAATACGGCTCGGTATATCAAGTGTCATAATATAAGTGATTGCAGTAGTGAATTCAGAAAAAATTATTCAGAAGGTCACATGAAAAATTCACATACATTTCTTAGACATATAATAACCTTAAAATCAAGACATAATTCCATCATTCATAATTTATAGAACAAATAACAATTGTCCACGACGCATATTCATATTTTGAAAACTTTGGATTATAGCTTCATTGTTTAATGACTGAAAAAGCATTGCTCTCTATATAAATTATCATGCTATCACTCAACCATTTATCTCTCATTTGGTTACGTAATAGACTTTTCACACTGTTTATAGTGGAAAAAGCTCTTTCCACTGAAGTAGTAGCAACCTGTAGAATCAAAGCCAATGTAATTAGCAAATACACATGATTATATATTATGTTCCTTCCTTCTCTACCATTTTTTTAGGAAATTTTAACGAAACACTCCCGATATCGTTCATTTTTAACGAAAAACCATATTTTTATCTTTCTCTAGCACCGTTTACTACACATTTATTTGTCATTTTTATTAAAACTAAAGTTTTTTTGGACTTTTTGTTAGTTTTTTTTTTTTTTTTTTTTTTTTTTTCCCTCCTAAGGCTACCAATTTCTTTTAATTAGGAAAATTACTACTTGAATGCATATCAAGAATATCATGCCCAAGTTGATATGTTTTTTAAAATAATAAGAACAGGAGCTCCCCTTTGAGGCGTTTTATCAGGCGTTTGGAGGGCATATATGAAGGACAACTCCAGCCTTTAAAGGGGCTGCACCAAGTCATTCATGTAGCTTCACCGAAGTTCGGGAGGTCAGCTGAAGTTTGGCTAAGCCACATAATGGGCAACCTAATTTGGTATCGAACTCGCCATCTACGAGATTCGAATTTAAAACATCTCACTTACAAGTGAAGAAGAATACTACTAGACCGCAATACTGAGTGACATTAACATAATTTAACTTGGTCTGACATAGTTTTTCAAAGCAGAGAAGTGATTTTTTCACACCCTTTTTTAATTATGGCCTTTGATTTTTTTTTATTATTTGTTCAATTATAAACCATAAGAAAGAAGGTGCATCCATAAGGTGAAAAAGAATGTATGAAATTATTTTCCTTCACAGTAAACTAACCTTGACTACACTGAGCAGTGAGTGTGCTATCTATACACTCCATTTTACTTCTTACACACCCTTTGTTAATTTATATCCGTTGATTTTCTTCAATTTCATCCGATCCAACATGCGAAAATTAGAAAGATGTGTGAAAAGTAAAATGGGGTGTGTGAATATCACACCCCAAACTAAAAATATAACTTGAGTTATTCACATTTTAACTTAAAATTTCGCCACAAATAAGAAGGTATATGAGTTTGTGAAGCATTGTCCTACATTTGAAAGTTAAAATCTTTGCATAAAATTATAAGACTTAGGTCATGCTTAGTACTGTGAATTGATTTTGGAGTGAAACTCCAATCTCCCTTCCTAGGAGCTAAAAAATGATGTAGAAACTGGATTGAATAATACATAATACCGATATACATGTGCGTGTAATTGAGATTATAATTTTTTTAGCTATCTATTTTTGTTATGGGAATTGTTATTGACACTTCAAAAATCTCATTCTACACTCCAAACTTTCTATATTTGGAAAGAAAAATACATTTATGAGGAGTGTAAAATAAGATTTTTGGAGTACCAATAACGCTTCTCTTTGTTATTTATCTACGTTAAACTCTTCAGTGAAATCAGGGTATATCCTAGAAGATAAAACACCGACAAATGGTGCGGTCACCAATAACACATGCTCTCTTGGCTCCCATCTCTCAACGAAACCAAATCAACATTGTCTTTTATATATACCCTGGTCAGCTGGACCAGTTGCTTCACCGGTCTCCCATCTCTCTTCCTTAACTAAATTGCCTCTGCAAGTGCCCCAGATTTCCATGAAGTAGCAGTCAACATATCATCAATATTAATATTAGCATTGAGACTTGAGAGACTTGATAGGATATGGCAATTCCAATTCCAATTTCAGTTTCAGTTTCAGTGCGAGTTGCATTTACCATCACTACTCTCCTTCTCATGCTACTGCATTCGAAAGGTAGTGTAGCAGTGTCCAAAGAGCAAACAAGCTGCACGATGTGCAATGAGTGCCCCAACCCATGCCCCACGCCATCTCTACCTCCACCATCGCCGCCACCACCAGTTATCATTGAATGCCCACCACCACCTGCGACTCCTTCTTCACCACCACCATTGCCGCCACCACCAGTTATCATTGAATGCCCACCACCTCCTGCGACTCCTTCTTCACCACCACCATTGCCGCCACCACCAGTTATCATTGAATGCCCACCACCTCCTGCGGCTCCTTCATCACCACCACCAGCTCTCCCTGAATGTCCACCACCACCTCAACCTCAACCACCACCACCTGTGCGGCCTCCGTGTCAAGACACTTGCGGATCCTCCTCCTCTCCTCCCGCGGCAGGTGTTCCCTCATTAATCCCGAATCGCCCTCCATTTGCGCCCTCTATAGTACCACCAAGCCTTTATCCTGTAAATCCTTACAGTCCCCCGCCACCTTATTTTTCTAAATCGGTTCATTTGAGAATGCACTTCCACCCACATAGTCTTACTTCCATCTTTGTCTTGTTCACTTTTCTTTGCTTCTTCTTTTTTTAATTGTCAAGTAATTACGTACAAATAACTGTCAAGTAGCTAGCTAGATATATATATATCTAGCCAGTATATGTGACAATATATACGTCCCTCTCTTATTTCTCTATGTATTGATCTTTTACAATTCTTTAATTTGGAAAATCATCTCTAGCTCTAGCTAGTATTAGTATTACTTGATATTTATCATGCATGCACGGCTGCGAACCAGGCCGGTTGACCCTCTAACTGACTAGCTAGGACGCATGCATGTAATATAATGTATATTGCCCCAGACGCGTGTTCTCTCGTTCATTAATGATGCGAGCTTCCAAGCTAGCTACTGGAAAAAAGAAAAAGAAGAGAAAGCAAGCCATATGCATGTAATATGATTTTCCACTTTTGAATTCTTATAGTTAATATTGCTCTATTTCGTGTAACTCTTTCACTTAGTGACTTCATCCTTATATAGTTGGTGAATGCCTCTTATTAATCCATCCTTCTTTCAAATCTCTGTAATTGCCTTTTTCTTTTCTTCCAATGCGCGCTTAAGATTTGGGACAATTCTCTACTCTCTATTTCTATAAGCATATCAAGACTCACTACGTATGTGTACTTTGATCACGACATGCTTCGAAGATAAGACTATGAAAAAGGGCCACAGAAATAGATTCCTTACTTGAAAATGGAAAGTGTTTTTTTTTTTTTTTTTTTCCTCTCATATTCAATTATTATTTTATCAGAAATATTTCATTTATCATATAAAACAAGAAATATCGTCGACAAGGAATACAATTTCATGTTTACAAGACTATACACAACATTAGCCACATAATAATTTTGCATCACCACCTACTAATGAATTTGCAAAAGACGATACTCCTTCGGCACAAAATCATTCAATGAGACATCACGAAAAACTCCATCACTTGAAGGACCTTGCAAAGACAAGCAAGAAAAGAAACTTTAAATCCCCTCAAACCACCATAAAGGCACAATGAGGTAAAGACTGCTATTAGTCACCCCCAACAAACATCAAGTCCTTCGCCAAGCACACAAGCCATAAAACCACCACCTCCAATTTGAACAACATTCACTACTCTAAGATCTGAGGATTAGTAGTAAGTAGTGACTACCACAAAACACTCTCCTCGTCAAAGAACGAGAGTGACTACAACTACGAAAAACCCTTCTTAAACGAGCGAGATAATAAAAAGATCATATTGAAAATGGATAGCCAAAAAAAAAAAAAAAAAAGCTTTCTTGTCTTCGTCGAATAACCATTTGCTTTCAATGACAACGAAACATCGATCATATATAAATTAATCAGAGCAAAATCACAGCTGCAAATTTCCATGGATAGTACGTGGTAGGGTAGGCAATCCTCTCCTCTAAAGAAATATGTGCAACCAAACCAACAACGAATCCTAGTTCTAGTGTTGGAAATTGCATTCTCTTGAACTTTAAGATTTGGATTTCTGAATTCTAGTTAATGTAGCGCTTGATTAAGTTAAGGATAAAACCAAGAAGCGAGACAATGCAAAACTCAATTTGACACGAAAGCTCTCCCCTCCTTAACCTTAATGTCCGTGGAAATGGGATGGAACGACTGACGGCACACTCGTCTCCTCAACACACATGAAATATTACGCCACTTTCGTCGTCCTTTTATCATTTACGATAACATACTAATATATGGAACTCTTGCATTGCACACATGTACTTCCTATTGTATTTTCCATTAATTATTAAGTTGAAAATGGAGTCGGACTATGCTTTTTTTTTTTTTTTTTTTTTGCCTTTATCTCCACTTCAAATCAAATGTCTTTTGGTTATGCTTGGAGACTAAATTATCCAATTATCAATACTTAGGTAATAATTTAATTATCAACTTCTATGTTATTTAATTTATAAAATATAGTCCAAACTAAACGATGTGTCACCAATAATAATGAGCACGTTTATCAACATTTAAGTAATAAATCAATCAACTTTTATTTTTTTTTATTTTTTTAAAGGAGGACAACTGGTGGCAAGCCACGGTTATCCATCCATTTTGAAGACCGGGAAGACTCACAGAGGCATACTTTTAGTTTTCAAAATTTTGTTTACAATTTTAATCTTATTGACACTACCTTAAAAATTAAAATAAAACTAATTGGACAAGTAGCTGGGCTTGGAGAAAATTTCGAGGGGTGTAGTCAACTTAGGATTTGAAAGGATTTTAATATATTTTTTTAAGTGATGAATTTCATAGGATTATGAGACTTCTACAAAATTCATATGGATTTTGGAAGACTTGAGAAGATTTATATAACATATTTATGTGGATTTTGATGGATTTTACAGCATTGAAGTTTGACCGTCAAATAAATCAAATGATGATAAATGTATCTAGATCATAAATCCACTAAAATGAAGCTGAAATAAAAAGTCAAGATTATTACATAAATCCAACTAAGTCTCCAGCTGTACCCCTTTCCTTCCTCCCCACTTTATTCTTCGCTCTTTTACGTTCCAGCTAACCTCTCTACTCCAATCTTTTTTTTAATTTTTTTATTTGTCAATTCTTCTGTAATCTTGTTTTCCGCAACTCACTCTTACTCCTCTTCCTTTACAACGCAATTCCAATTCCCCTTCTCTGCCATGAAGAAAAAAATTGCACAAAATTGCAAAAAGAATTGTAGAAAAATTGCATAGGTGAAATAGAAAAATTGCAGAGATGAAGAAGATAAAGTGTGAGAGGAAGAGGGAGAGGTTCTTGGATTTGAAATCCTAAGGTGTCAGGTAGGATTTTATTTAATTTTGGTTATATATACTTCTTACTCTCAAATTCTAGAAAATTCACAACTTAATGAAATTCTACAAAATCTTTAATTTTTCAATACATTTAGATTTGGATGAACTTTAAAAATGACTATTAAAATCTTGATTGACTACATCCAAATTTACATGAATTCTAAAAATCCTTTAAAATCATTTGGTTAACTACACTATGATTTTAAAATCTAAGTTTGACAACACCCTCCTTAATATCGAGGGGAAATCGAACGGCGAGGATCAAAACGCAGCTAGCCGTACCATGTCCCCCCACATTCAATATGGACAGCGACACGCTTGTGATGCAAATACAGGTAAGCATCAAGCCTCCCTCATTTATGTTCAGTAGATCACCACCCCTGACCCCTCCTACTCCTCCTCTACCAGACTTAACTATTATAAACGTAATATATTTATTAGAATCGCTTTTCAACCCGTCTCACCCACCTCTCTCTCTCTCTCTCTCCCTCCCCCCCCCCCCCCCCCCCAAAAAAAAAAAACTGTCACAAATTCACGATTCTCAAACCCTTCTAACAAATTAAGAAACGAGCGGCAGCGGCCGCCATGGAAGGTGTCTCTACAAGCGTTTGCAAGGTTTTGAGAGGCTACTGGAGGAGGGGGAGAGGCTACGAGAAGCTAAGTGGGTCGGGTCGACGGCACAAGAACCGGACGGAGCTGGGTTCGATCCGTAAAAGGCGCGTATGTCGGATCCGGATCAAAATCGCTCCGAAGCTGAGCTTCCTCAGAAGAATCCCTTCGCCCAAGAATTTGTTGGTGTGGCTACGGGACGCCTATGTCAAGCTGATGCTGGGATTCGCTAACTCGCAGGTCTTTAGTACCGGCTACGGTGGGTCCGTCTGCGACTACGGGGTCGGCTCCTTTGGAAAGCGTCCAGTTAAGGAGTATGATGAGAAAATGATCATCGAGATCTACAAGTCCCTGATGCTGGCGCAAGGTCAATTGGTGCCCCGCGAAGCACCCAAGCTCGGCTCAGAAATCATTCACCACCGGCAGTAAATCTAGAAGAAAATATCACTTCACCTGCACCAAAAATAAATAAATAAAAATTCTCTTATTTCATTTGTTTCCTTTCCCCTTTTTTTTTTTTTTTTTTTTTTTTACCTGGTAGTTTTATTTTGAGTAACCTTTGATTGTAACGGGTAGATTTGAAAGCAGCTGGGAATAAATTAAATTGATAAAATGTCATGATTAATGAATTAATTCGTCTTTGTTCACTTTCTTTGTTCATCAACTTCAAGCAGATTAATTAAGCAATAAGTATTTTTCCTTGCTGGAATAATTAATCCAAGTAAATTAAAATGCACGTGGTTGGCTCTATATAGGAGGTTTTAAGATAACGAAAAAGTAGGGATTAGTTGAGGGTAGGGATATTTGGTTTGGGAACGGATATGCTATAATCATCCTTATAATCACGAAAATTAATCATATTTACCGGGTAACGGATTCTTTATTGATTAACGGTTATATTCATCTTCATCAATACCAAAATTATATTAGATACTAATTTCGTCATTATAATATAATAGATACATTTGCTTATGTTTGATCTCTTCCATAAGCACCATTAGATTTTCATTGGTTTTGATTCAAAACTTTCGATCTTTCTCAGAAAATCCAACTTTTGTAATTGTTCAGATAATGAGTTCGATTAATATGCACATATATATATATATATATATATATTACAATTTAGTAATATTTATTATATGTAAATTATATTATATATAATATGTATTATTCGGGTCGATTTCGGACATGGATACGGATTGGAGACCCTTATAATCATATTCGTAATCATAAATAAATAATATATTCGATTTTTTCCCATATCCGAAATATAATTGAATTTTCATCTCCAAATTCATTTCATTCGAGTGGTTATCTACAGTTATTAGGTTTAATGGTTTAAATTGACATCCCTAATTATGGAGACTACATCAGATCAAACTTAAAAACGATTTGAACGTTTTATTTTTCAAATTGTGTATGTTGACCCTAAAAACTATCAAGCCTATGTGGCGCGTAGGCTGAGTAACTAATAAGCTAACTACGTCCTTTGGTTGTGTGCGGGGTGTGCCAATTTGTTGGCTGAGTTCAGCCGGTGAGTAAAATATGTTGATGTGTCGTCAGGTGCGCTGCTGACTTCTTGATATTGCAATTGCAGCCGAGGAAGGAACACGTCTCGACCTCTGGGTTCTAGAACATGAAAACAAGGTTGCTAATCTCTTTAAAGTTCACAAATCGTCAGCGCCGAGTTCGGTCTTGGTAATTATATTCGTGAGAGTATAAGTACGCCGAATTGGCACCAAAATGTACGGGCATAAATACTCGAAAAAGATAAATGTCTTGATTGTAAAAGTGGTTTGACCGTCGAAATGCCGAACTCTAAAATGTACTTGTGAATATCCAATCATAAAATAAAACTCGGCTTTCAATGTGTCGAGCCTAGTAACCTGGTAACATCTCACTTCATCGAGAAGGCTGATGAGATGACCTCTACCAACAAGGACTCGGAAATCCTTGTTGACCGAGACTTGGATAATAACCAGTCGGTCTTGAAGCAATGTTGTTTATCCAAACTGAAGGTGTTCCTCGGTCGGCTGATTCTACGGCTCCAGTGTTGTTTATCCAAACTGAAGATGTTGCCAGTTGCCTTCATAATGCTGTTTATCCAAACTGAAGATGTGTTGGCGGGAAGAAAATGAGAAAGGAAAAAATCTCAGGGTTGTTGAGAAGCTTTGCTCGGGGCAATTTGTGTGTTGATTGGAAGGGGCTTTTCAATGTGGCCTACGGCTCTGTATTTATAATTCATCACTAGCCTTGCCTTCGTAAATTCCAAGATAATATGTGTGAGATCCCACATTGCCCAGGGAAGAGGAAGTGATGTGCCTTATATGTACATGTCCACCTCCCTATAGTAAGACATGTTTTGGGTGGAAACCCAAGAACAAATCCGTGAAGGTGTGGCCCAAAGCGGATAATATCTTACTAAGCGGACTGGCACGTGACAACATGAATATTATCTTTCAAGTATGCATATTCCTGCAGCTTGGCAAGGCTTGATGATTTTGTAGAGTCCAATCGGGATTCTACTACTTCCCTAGTCTGATAAAAAGTCCCAATGGTGCTGGTAAGCGAATTGCTTCTTGCAACCTCCTTTTATTTAGGATATGAAAGCGGTAAGATAATTTAGTAAATTATTACGAGATAATTATCATGATTAAAAATCATGATATTATCACTCAACTTAATAATAACTAAAAAATATCTTAAAATTTCACGTACTCAATGGTCTAGAATTGCTCACTCAACAACCTTAATTGCTCAGGTCGATGGTGTAAAATTAGGTCCAAACATTGCCCCCCAAATTTCCTTGAGCTATGGCTCTTAAGTCGAATGGTTGAGGAAATTAATCATTTGCACTTTGGAATTGCTGATTTCAAGTTCTTGAATAAACCCCCTCTCTGTCTAAACAACACTCCTAGACCAAATAGACATCCTAACAATCTCACCGAAGAAGATTACTTTGAGCCGTCCTTGCAATTTATGACTTGAAAAAACGGTTTGGCCTTCCATGCATATAGAGCTTTCATGCACATACCTTTGAGCCTTCCTTGCAATTTAATGACTTGAAAAAGAAAAAAAAAAAAAACAAAAGTTTGGCCCTGTTTGGACCTAAAATTATTGGGTTAGGCCGAGTATGGAATTATTCTCGGCCCAGAAGCTATGTTCGAGGATTTCTACAAACCAGCCGGTTCATGGGCCGCCTAAATAAAAGTCGGCCAAGCCCTGTTTGGAATAGAATATTCCAGATGAATAGGAAGTAGGTGGGCCTTATTGCGAAGCAGATGAATGAAGTGGTTAAGTCTTGATGCAATAAAGATTCTTGGCCAGATAAGGATACCGGAAAGTGGAAGTGAATGTGGCCTAGTAAGAGGTTGGATTCAAAATCCTAATAGAGGTGGGACTGGGCGAGATAAGATGGATTGGGGTAAGGAGTCCTAGTTCGAGTATAGTTAGGATTGGGTTTTGCTACTATAAATAGAGAAAGGAGGGTGCAATTTAGGGACCTCCAATTCAACACACAATTGCCTTGTGCAAAACCTCTCAAACCTCTTAAGATTTTTTTATTTTCTTTTTCCCACCGACACATCTTCAGTTTGGATAAATAGCACTATGAAGGCAACCGGCGAACACCTTCAGTTTGGATAAACAACACTGTTTCCGTAAAATTAGCCGTTCCCGAAGCACCTTCAGTTTGGATAAACAGCACTGCGTCGAGGCCGACTGGTTACCTATCCAAGTCTCGGTCGAGAAGGGTTTCCAAATCCTTATTGGGAGAGGTCATCTTATTAGCCTTTTCGGCGAAGTAAGGTGTTACGCGTTACGACATTCGGCGCATTAAACGCCGAGTGGTTTTATGATTGGATACTCCCAAGTGAGTTTCAGAGTTCGGCATTCTGACGGCCGAACCACATTCACCATCAAGACATACATCACCTTTGAATACTTGTGTCCGTACAGTCTGATGTCGATTCAACGTGCTTATACTCTCATGAATATAATCACTGTGATCGAATCCGGCGCCGACGATTTGTGAACTTTGCAGAACTAGCAACCTTGTCTTCAAGCTCGAGAATCCAAAGGCCGAGATTTGTTCCTTCCTCGGCTGCAGTTGCCAGATAAAGAAGTCAGCAATGCACTCAACGCAACTTCAACAAATTTTACTCCTCGACCGAGCTCGGCTAACGAGTTGGCACGCCCCGCATTTAACCGAATGACGTAGTTAGCTTATTAGTTACTCGGCTTGCGCGCCACGTGGGCTTTGTAATTTTTAACGTCAACAGGCCCACTAAACAGTTTCATGGCAGCACTTATGGACTTGGCAGACGATCAGAACTTGATATTTAACCGAGTTCAATCAAATTTGAAACACCGCACCAAACCCCTAGAAACATAAAAGAAATCCAATCAATGTCAAACTGGACATGGCGTTGGTCGAATGGGTCGATACCACCGAGCTCGGCTAACAATGATTGATGCCACTGGGTTGAGATTCAAACCGAGATGCACTGCTATTACGGACATTTCACACCCTCCATTGAGTCACTGCTGAAGATTTTTCTCTTTGGCACCGAGTTCAATAGAAACCAACAACAGAACTTGGGCGAGCACACCACCGAGTTTTATGAAGCTCGACGACATGGTGGGCCGATACAACTTCACCGAAACTCCGAAAATCAGTTTCAATCAACGTCAAACTGGATATGGTCGGCCGTGTATCATTGAACCGGAAGAACCAACTAATTAAATCTTAGAATCCAGGCCTTGAATTCAAGTTGATTTGTGCAAAAATTTCGAATTCGAAGCTCTCCACGGCAAGCGTATCGATGCTGCTGAATGGGTTGATACCACGAACTGGGCTCATAGTGCAGCCAAGCTCAGAAATTAATTGAGTAACGTATATTGGGTGTCTTGAGCAGATTTCCGACACACAAAAAGGGTCGGCGGAGACTAGCTCTCAGTTGTCTTTTCGGCTCGGCACTGTGCGCCCAAAATTCCGAGACATATAAGCCACTCCACTCCAGTTGGTCATCTTAAAATTAAATGGGCATCCTTGGTGAAATCACAGCAAGCACCACCATTCTATAATAACAACCGCCGTCGTCCAGGTGAAAGTATTTCTTCTTAAGTCATAAAATGTGCAGCATTACTCAGCCCGCTTAATCTTCACTGAGTAGATCGCCTTTCGACCCAATCGGAATGGTCCCACTGAATCAAACCACATGGCTGAGGCGGCACCAAAATAAAATTAGCTTAAATGGCACACACCTCAAATGAGCCATACATGAAAAGCATTCTCACCGAACAGCCCCACCGAATGAAAGTCCACTTCTCCACCGATATGTTTGCACTCGGCCTAAAGATTTTTTGAACCAATGCCAACAACAAATGGTTTTGTGAAAATCAAGGCCATAAAAATTTAAATATTGAATATCGGCCCGTAAACCGAGCACACTAATACACCGAATGGCCTTTAATACACCAATTGCCAAAATGATTAAACCGAATGGCTTGATTGAAAAAAATGATTAAGCTGAGCACACCACTTATTGCTCCCTTATTTCTTTGAATATCGACCTGTAAGTCGAATGGTCGAGGAAAATATGAACTTTCATTTGAACTTACTCTACCGAATAAAGGAATACTCCAAAAAATTGGGATCAAGTAGTTGCACCGACGCCATTCATCTAAAAGTTCACTCAGTTGTCAACTAGATTTCAAAAATTGTCACGAACAATTCCTTCTGGGTTCTGGCCAAAACATTGGCCCTCCACCGAGTTGTATGTTAAAAATTGGTAGACCAATTAATTCCATTTGGTCACAAACAGAATTCAGAGCAGTGCGCAGAAAAACACCTTGGAACTAATGCTGTAAATATGCCAAGCATGGAAAATACCTCATAATTTCTTTTTGCTGATAGGCCACTCTGACACACCTAAAGTGGGTGCTGACTTGCAAAATACTCGTAGCATAAAGATCCTTTCTTTTTGGCTTTTGATATACCCACGCCACATGTACTTCCTTCACTAAACTGGAGCCATCCAATCCACAAGCACTGAGCGCACTTCCACCCGGGTGCAAACGTGCCAGCATCCAGTCAAAAAAACCAAGTTAGGATCAGTCCATTCACTCCAGGCCACAAACTTACATGGCATCCAGCCCAAGCCAGGCAACAGATCAGTCCATTTTTGACAAACCCAGAGACCAGCCTATTTAGCTGGCACATGCAGTTCACTCACGAGTGGGCGCGAGTAGGGGACATGGGTGCAGGCGGCGGCGCCCGATGTCAGCCCACTTCTTCACTCGGAAGTAGGCGACGTGACCCTCTCAGTGCCGTTGGATTTCCAACGGCTAGTTTTTCTAGACCGTTGGATTTCCAAATATAAAAAAAATTAAATTTTACTTTTAAAATGGACCGTCCGATCACAGATTAACGGTCCACGTTTTTTCCCCAAAAATAAAAATAAAAAGGCTCAACGGTCAGAATTATGATCGTTGGCCACGTGGCAGCTCCTTGGCTTTTAGATTTGAATATTTTTCAAATCCAATGGTCCAGATTAATTAACTACATTAAAATTTATTAAAAATTATGAAAAAAATACAGAAAAATTATTAAAAAATACATAAAATTTTTAATTTTTTTTTTTCTATAAATACATAACCCTCATCTTCAACCTTACACCACATTTCAATATTTTCTACACTTTCTACACTTTCTACATTTCAATATTTTCTAAACTTTGAGAGAAAAAAAATGTCTATGTGGAAGCTCATTGAAGATGCTACATTGTGTGAATGTTGGGTTCATATAACTCATGACCTGATTATGGGTAATGAGATGGATAAGCGAGAAATGTGGAGTAAAATTACGAAAGCGTTTTGCGATGTACATGGAAAAGACGCCAGAAGTAGTCAAGGTCTTCAAGGTCGTTGGAAAAAACTCAACGCATCCTTTACTTGTTGGAAAAACGTCATCTCTCATGCTTCCGATAATCTACGTAGTGGGACAAGTTTAGCAAATCAGGTGACAATATTTTTATTTATTTATATGTATTCCACCCACATCAATATTTTAATTTATTTATATGTGTTACACCCACATTTTTTATAATACTGTCTTATCCCACATTTATAGACACTACAAGCACAAGCTTTCTACAATGCGAAAAACCACAACAAATCATTCAACAAATGGGAATGTTGGCAAATTGTCAAAGATTGCCCCATATCCAAAATTGTGACAACCGGTCCATAAGTTGTCATGCACGACATGGGTCTACACAGTTCGCCAGAACTAGACACGGTCGAACAAGAAGGCGACACATTTGAAGACACGGAAAGGACGCCTGAAGAGGTGCCGGAGACCCAATCGACTTGCCAGTCCCTCAGGCCTCAAGGTAAAAAGGCATCAAAGAAAAAAGGTAGTTCTTCCAAAAATGACTACACCAAATATATGGAGGAACTTGCTCGCCAAGGTGAACTGAACATGGTGCGGGAAGCGGCTAGAGATGAGGAAAAAGCAGCTGCTAGGGCAGCAATATTAGGAACTACTGAGAGACGTGATGCGGCGGCTGAGAGACAAAGAGAAATAGTTAATCGAGAGAACGAGATGATTAAAGAAGCACTTAATCGAGAAAATGAGAAGCTTAGAGAAGAAAAGATAGCTCAAGCAGATCGTGACATTATGAACAAGTCTCTAGTAGGACTGTCTCCGAATTCAAAATATTTTTGGACATCGGAAAAAAGAGACGTCGTGCAAAGGAGGCGTGAAAGGGATGCGGAAACAAGTCGAGGGGGTTATAGCTACACAAATCCTAGCAACGAAGATCCTAGCACCACATATCCTAGCTCTAGAGACTTTGTATAATTTCGTATTTATTTGTAGTACTTTATTTAATTTCTTGTGTAATTTCTTATTTATTATTAGTACTTTATGTAATTTTTTATTTATTTTTATTTATAGATGTAATTTCTTATTTATTATTAGTACTTTGTGTAATTTCTTATTTATTATTAGTACTTTATGTAATTTCTTATTTATTTTTAGAACTTTATGCAATTTCAAAAAAAAATTTGTACTTTATTTAAACACATCAAATAAGAATACATAACCTCACCAAATAAACTTAAAAAAAAAAAAAAACACACACACACACACCAAATAAAATTACATAAACTTAAAAAAAAAAAAAAAAAAAAACACTTTATTCTTTAACCACAAGCTCATTTTAATTATCTTCACCTTCTTGCAATCCCCACTGGTGCTCAATCAAGTCATTTTGGCGGGTTACGTGCTAGTATGGCTCTTGCACATTAGTGTACTGCTGAACGATCAATTCATTGTAACGTCAATCCAGTTCCAACGGCTTGTGTTGCACGGGATGTTCGGTCCGGTCATGAGCACAATAGATACGTGTTTTTGAGTTGTTCATCTGATCCGGCTCATATTCATCGACAACATCATAATCATGCTCATCTTCCACAATCATGTTGTGGAGAATAATACACGTCATCATGATGGATCGAAGAGCCTCAACATCAAACAATTTAGCAGCAGGCCTGACAATCGCTCAACAAGCTTGCAGGATACCAAAACAACATTCCACATCCTTCCTACATCCCTCTTGACATTTTGCGAAATGTTTTTTTTTTTCAGTCTGTGGATGTGGCACTATTTTGACAAACGTAGACCACCTTGGGTAAATGTCGTCTGCAAGGTAGTATGATCCGTCGTATTTAGTGTCACTGACCCAATATGTGCATCTCGGCGATTTTCCTTGCAGCAGATCGTCTAACACTAGAGATTGAGCAAGGACATTTAGGTCATTCTGAGCTCTTGGAACACCCAAAAAGCATGCCAAATCCATGTATCAAATGAAGCCACCGCTTCCAAAATGATACTTTTGGCTCATTTTCTATCGCCATAAGCTTTTTGCCACGCACTTAGACAATTTTTCCAAGTCCAGTGCATGTAGTCAATGATTCCAATCATGTCAGGGAAGCCTCGCATCTCACCCTTCCTCAGAAGCCTTCGTATGTCCCTTGGCGTGGGTGTCCGGAGGTACTCATTAGTGTACATGGCTTCAATTGCAGAGCAAAACCGCATCAAGGACTCCAGAACAGTTGTTTTTCCCATCCTCACGATCTCATCCACTTGATCTGCAGATGCTTCATATGTAAGCATTCGCAAGGCAGCCATTTTTTTGCTCTAGAAGAAGACTTAGAACACAAAAAACATCTTCTTTTTGCACAAAATATGGATCATGGTTGCAAATAACACTCATGATTTTGTTGAACAAACTTCGTTGCATTCTAAAACAACGTCTAAAAACATGATCAGGGAGTACACTGTTGCGAATAAAATAATTTTCCAAGAGATCTTTACCTCGGCTTTCCCTTTTTCTATCAAAGTTTGCGGCACATCTGGGTTTGGCTATCTGACCCACAGCTTCCATGACACGGCGAGAATGTGAGGCCTTCTGCCTTCTATGGTCATCATCTGAGTCATCCTCCATTGCGAAAACCTTATCTCCACCTCCACCTTTCTCGAGATTGATCAATTCTTCCTATTGTGCCAACAATCTTTTCTGTTGCTCCACAAATTGTTTATGTACTCTCCTTGAAGAAGACATTGTAAAAAAAAAAAAAAAACTCAAGATTTGAAAACAATGAAGAAGGATTCTGAGCTAAAAAGAAGGATTGAGTTTGGTGTGAGGATGGATGTACAGATTTAGGGTTTAAATGGACAAAAAAAAAATAAAAAAAAATGAGGTTCTGGACAATGCCATGTGGCACTACGTGATTGGTTAAAAATCTTATCGAAATCTTGGCTAAATTATTGCAAATAGGAAGTGACACGTGGCGCGTCGGGATTGGTTGAAAATCTTATCAGAAATTTATCCATAAAATAGTACATTCGGATAATGACACGTGGCGTAATAAGATTGGTTGAAAATCTTATCGTAATCTTGGCTAAATTATTGTAAACAGATAGTGATATGTGGCACATCAGGATTGGTTGCAAATCTTAACGGAAATCTATTCACAAAATAGTATGTTTGGATAATGACACGTGGTGTTACGAGATTGTTTAAAAATCTTATCTGAAATTAAAACTATTTTATTTATTTATTCTTTTATAAAAAAATTTAAAATATTTTAGATGGGCCGGGTGCCAGCGCATTTTGTAGGGGTGGAGGTTGTTTATGCCAGCGCATTTTTTTTAGGGGTGGAGATGCTTTGGCCTATTACTGTTCACTAAGTGGATAAATGCACCGGGTGACGCAAAGTCTTTAGGGGTGAAATTGCTCTGACAACTTCGCGAGATTAAAAACAAGTTTTTAACCGAAAAGGATACCCCATCTTAACACTTGTAATTTTATAACTACCAAGGATACCCCATCTTAACAGTCGCTTATACAACATGTTTCCCCCTGCACGGCCGACTAATTAAGAAAATAATTTATTCATTACTTTTTTTTTCTTTCTAATTTTAGCAAACAAAAAAAATTGGCCGAATCATAACAGGAAAAGGCCAATGATGCTTTATTCTGAGCTAAGATCTTTTAATATCAACATTTCTAATCAGATTTTGCATCGAGCTGAATAAAAAATGATTTCCAAATATTTTTGATTTGACGAAATATTTTTCATTTTCACCTGCTGAATGCATTGAAAAATTAAGCTCCCCCAATGTAATTATTTCGCCAATTTCGACTTTTAACTCAAACAACTTAGCCACATGGGATTTCTCCATATCGGCTTTATCGCCAATATCCATATCAATTGTCATGGTTTCGGTGTCTAAGACCATATCTCGGCCATGTTCGTCATTGGAAAACTCCTCTGATGAATCATTTTCTAAATAGATTTTTGGCGCAGAAACTTGAACCTTTTCTTCTAGGTCTACCACACTTTCAGTCTCAACCAAAAAAATAAGTGGCCTAACTCTTTCTCCGGCCTACTTGACAATTTTCTTAGGCTAAAGTTTGATTGTGGCTGGAGTGAAAAATTACCCCCCGGCCTTCTGATTCAACCATTTTTCAAATGGAATTGATTTGTAATCAGGAACGTAAGGAAAGTGTTCTTCATCTAGCCAGGCATTAAATCGAGTATTGTCTTCGTTTACCCATTGCTCTTGTGGGGTAACATGAGCTTCTATTCTCAACATGTTAAAATTGGGTTGGGTTCGGACGGGTTATAACTAAAAAAAAAAAAATCATTTGTTCGAGTTTAAAATCGGGTTGAACATTGACGAGTTCAGATTGGCCTAACTTAAGTTGCACTCCTAAAACAGACTGCTCCTTCTCTGTTTGTTGGATCTTGGAACCGCAAATCGAATCGAGTGGGAGAGAAAATGTCACCAAATCTGAATCAACCTCCTGATGCAAATCAACCCCCAAATCAATGTATCTCCAGTTACCCCTGTCATACCCCTTTAAATCGATATTTGGCACACCAAAAAACGAGAACTCAAGAAACCAAAAAATTGATACGACCAACAACCATGGAATTAAATACTAGAGAGAGAGTGGAAGGTTGGGTTTGGCTGAAATATGATTCAAATCCATCGTGAATTGCGTAGCATCCGTCTGCGACGCCAGAGAGGTTGAAATTCTTATGCCTAGCTTCCGGCCACTGGAGCAACGTCCAGCGAGAAAGGATGCAGCCGGGTTTTTTTTTTTTTTCTTTTCAGTTTTTACTTTTATTTTCGATTTAATTCATGCAAGGGCTAAATTAAACAATAATTTATTTTTTTTTAAACGAACAATGGAGAAGTCAAGCAATAATCATCTTGGGGATAGGCAACCCAATACCTAATCATGTTCTTCCATTTTACACTACATTTCAATATTTACAAATACTTTCAACTAATCTTTTATTATTATCTGAAATTAAAAATAAAGTTATCTTTTATTATTTTATAAAATAAAAAATATTAATATTTTAATACAAATTGCCTAAGTTATTCAATTTAAGGGTGGAAATGCACTTAGGCAGTTACTGTTCAGGTAATAATTCAGTGCAAGTAGTTACTGTTCATTTAAGGAGATTAAGTTGCCTATTGCCCATGGGGGTCTTACTACACTGGAAGTGCTCTAAGTCTAAGGGGAAAGGGAACGGGCTTAGCTTCACAATGAGCTTGCAATAATGTAGTTGGCAAGAATCGAACATATTACTTCTCACTTACAAATGAAGAGGAATACCACTAAACCATAGTACTAAGTGGTAGGGCTAAATTAAACAATTAATTTTGTTTTTATAATCCAAATGGCATCTTAATATTGGAGTTGATGTCATACATTGTGCCACTTCAGCACACTAACATATTTTTAACGGAATTCAAACGGAATGACAACATTGATTTACATCACCCATTTTCAAGTTCGACATTAATTGGTTTTTAACTTGCTGCATCATCTTGACATGGTGGGTCAATTTCATAAAATCATTTGTGTTTATTAACAAGGTAATATAATCTTTGTGTTTATTAACAAGGTAATATAATCTTTATGTTTATTAACAAGGTAATGTAATACCATCTATTGTATTAAGAGAAGAGCCCTTGTCAACTTTTTTTGCCCCATTTTTTCCAATTTTGCCCTTACTTTTGAATACACACTATTGACATGAGAAGGACAAAATAGTAATTTTGTACCCTTTGACAAAATGACAATCATATCCCTATTTTTCCTATTGTAC
The DNA here is from genome assembly GCF_963583255.1 of Pyrus communis. NCBI lineage: Eukaryota > Viridiplantae > Streptophyta > Magnoliopsida > Rosales > Rosaceae > Pyrus > Pyrus communis. The sequence goes on from NC_084816.1 coordinate 25,349,029, forward strand.
CCTCACTTTTGATACACAATAAGAGAAATTGTCTCACTATCAATTTTTCATACTCTTTTTAAATTTTAAAAACTAATCACACTCCTTAATAAATAAATAAAAAAAATAAAATAGTTGACACACACAGTGTGTGTACTCATCGGCTAGTACCCATTAAGATAATTTAAAGTTCGTTCTACTTATAGTTGTCAAGTTTTTGGATATGGTGTAATTTAGAATTTGTGAATGATAAACATATTAAATCAACGACTATTAATATCAAGGGTTGATCTCAGTTTACTATCTTGAAATTTCTCAGTTTTCAACATTTCATACATTAGGTTTTTTTCATCCCAGTCTGGTATCTAAAGTTGTAATTCTACGACATTTTCATGCATCCATTAAGAGGTCTGTTAAAACAACGATTAATCTATGACGTGACGTTCACATAGACAACGATTAAGCGCCACGTGTCAATATGGGAGCAAGTCAATATTAAAAAATTAATATAAAAAAAAATTTCTTTTCTCTTCCCCCTTCTTCGACTCCCCTGATCCCTCCCACTCAGATCTGACATTCGTTTCGTGTTTTCCGTGTTCATGTCGTTTTCGTGTCATACCTGATATCTTAACAGGTCGTGTTATGTAACACCCGTTAAAATAAACGAGTAAAATGACCTAACCCGAAATCGACCCGATAATATTAACAGGTAATATAACCCGACCCGTTACCCGTTAAGGAAAATATATTTTAAACTAATAAATAATCAAATGAAAAACATAATACTAAATACACACACACACACACACACCATATTGTCACATCCAAAACATAAAAACGCATTTTTCTTTTAAGTATATATTTACATACCCAAAATAAGAGCATAATAAAAAAAACATTAGAACATTACAAAATATCAAATGTTCAAAAGATTTGCAAAATTAAGGACATTGGAACCTTGCACATTTTCTTCCGCACATTCACAAGATGGACACATAGTGAGGGTGGTTGTTGGCATGTGCATGTACAAAGGTTGGTTTAATTTGTGAGTGTTTCACATAACTTCTTCAAGAACTCACAGTCTACCTCAGTTTACTTAAGCTTTGTCCTACTATATCCTAATCGTTGTTTGGTATGAAATTATGAATAGGTTGTGGCATTTCTTGCAGCCATGGATATCATGGCTGAGCAATTTCCTGGAGCTTTCTCTGGGTATTCTCTATAGGTACTTCACTTTTCCCTTATAATTTGTTACTGATGCTAAATATATTATAAGAGAAAGTCTAATTGTTTGATAAAAAGGATCATTTTCAGTATAATATTGACATTCAAATGAAAAGAATGATAAAATGCTTTGCGTGAAGAATGAAATTCAAATAACAATTAGCTCAAGAACTACAGTCCAATTCAAATCGAAAACCCACATTAGAATTACATACCTCCCAATAGATTAAACTACATACATCACAATACATCCTAGATAACAATTAGCACAAGAAATAATGCAAAATTTAGGAAGGACTAGGTTTAGATTTGGCAGGTTTAAGCATAAATTAACATCAGAGGTTTAGATTTGGTAGGTTTAAGCATCAATTAACACGAAACCTTAACAAAAACTAGAAGAAAAAAAAAAAACCAAATCTGAAAACGCAGTTCTTGATCAAAATTCCAATTAAATTCAAAATTGCCTACTCATATTGAAATCCCAATCCCAATGGACCCAATCCCAGCTTTTCAATTTTTGGAGAAGTAGACTTACGGTAGCAGTGTTGTCGACAGCTGTGGTGTTGTCGAAGAGGAGAGGGTTACGGGAGTAGGGAGAGGAAAGGGATTAGGGCTTTTGTTTTGATCAAATGGTAAAATTGGAAAATAATGGAATAGAGAAGGGCTTTTTTCATCCAAAAAAGTTCTAATAATAGAAGTGAAATAGAATCCAACAGTACAGATTTACTCTTATTTATCTTACGACTACTATTTAAGTAAAGTCTTTAAAAGTTTTTAAATTAATGTAGAAGTGTAAAAAATATAGAAAATATATATAAAGGCTCGTAATGACAGACTTTACAACTTTCGTGAATAGCTTAACTTCGAAATTCGCCATTATAATCATATAAATCATAGATCAAAATTTAACCGTTGATTGTTGTTTACATTTACGCTTCATTTTTCTCATCAAATTTTGTTTTTTGTTTTTTTTTTTTTGTTTTTTTTTTTTTGAGATTTTCTTTTTTGAAAAAATGATCTATTAGAGGATGCAGGAAGATGAACGGTTTTTATCGTTGATATTAAGTTCAGAGTTTTACGGTTAGTGAAAATATTGCTTGATGTCTATAAAGTTTCTACAAACTATATGACATCGACTCATATTTCAGTTAACCGTAAATATTGAAACGTGATATCAAAAATCTGAATCGTTCATCTTCTTACATCCGCTAGATGATCATGTTTAAAACAAAAAAATTAAAAAATGAAATTCGGTAAGAAGAATAAAGCTAAATGACAATCAATGGTTAAATATAAATTTAAGGTTTATGGATTATAGTGATGGATTTCGAAGCTGACCCCTTCATGAAAGTTGTAAAGCTTGTCACTATGAGTGATTGTATATATATATATATTTTTTTTACATTTTTTACACTTCTACAATAATTATTATTAAATTTATTAAATTTTTCCTCAAATAAAAAACATTATTCATGAGGGTTTGGAGGATTTTAAAAATCTAAACGATAATGTAATTGTAACCATTATCTACTTGTCGATGAATAATGATGAATCACGAGTGTTTATATGTGACATCCCACATCGCCCAGGGGAGTGATCCTTATATGTATATTCTCATCCCTACCTAGCACGAGGCATTTTGGGAGCTCACTGGCTTCAGGTTTCGTAGGAACTCCGAAGTTAAGCGAGAAGGGGGCTAGAGCAATCCCATGATGGGTGACCCACTAGGAAGTTGCTCGTGAGTTCCCAAAAACAAAACCGTGAGGGAATAGTAAGTCCAAAGCGGACAATATCGTGCTAAGGTGGTGAAGCGGGCCCGAGAAGTGATCCGCCCCGGGCCGGGATGTGACAATTTGGTATCAGAGCCTAACCCTGGCCGTGGTGTGCCAACGAGGACGTCGGGCCCCTAAGGGGGGTGGATTGTGACATCCCACATCGCCCAGGGGAGTGATCCTTATATGTATATTCCCATCCCTACCTAGCACGAGGCCTTTTGGGAGCTCACTGGCTTCGGATTCCGTAGGAACTCCGAAGTTAAGCGAGAAGGGGGCTAGAGCAATCCCATGATGGGTGACCCACTGGGAAGTTGCTCGTGAGTTCCCAAAAACAAAATCGTGAGGGAATGGTAAGCCCAAAGCGGACAATATCGTGCTAAGGTGGTGAAGCGGGCCCGGGAAGTGATCCGCCCCGGGCCGGGATGTGACAATTTGGTATCAGAGCCTAACCCTGGCCGTGGTGTGCCAACGAGGACGTCGGGCCCCTAAGGGGGGTGGATTGTGACATCCCACATCGCCCAGGGGAGTGATCCTTATATGTATATTCCCATCCCTACCTAGCACGAGGCCTTTTGGGAGCTCACTGGCTTTGGGTTCCGTAGGAACTCCGAAGTTAAGCGAGAAGGGGGCTAGAGCAATCCCATGATGGGTGACCCACTGGGAAGTTGCTCGTGAGTTCCCAAAAACAAAATCGTGAGGGAATGGTAAGCCCAAAGCGGACAATATCGTGCTAAGGTGGTGGAGCGGGCCCAGGAAGTGATCAGCCCCTGGCCGGGATGTGACATTATATATTCTTTCACATTTTTCATACTTGTATGTATGTCTTCTTAGTTCTTGCCTATACAAATACTATGCTAGTTTATTTTAATTTTGGACAACAACATGTTAAGTAAAATTTATTCTAGTAATGACAATAAAGAACTCTCATAATAAAAATACATAATGACTATTTTCTTTATAAAAAAAAACTTATATAGAATAATAATACAAAACTATATATTTAACATAGAATATATTGTATATATTAATATGGTTATTTTATTTTATTATAAATCTTTTAGTAATTAAACTTTAAAATTATCAAAATAATTTTTTTATCGAAACGGCTTACTCACGTGTTACCCGCATGTATACCTGTTATTAACACGTTCTGAACGGATCACTTAATAATGACCCGATTAGTTTTCGTGTTGACTCGAAACCCGTTATTTTCGTGTCATGTGACCGTGTCATATTAGAAAATGACCGGCCTACTCCCCATCCTCCCTTTTCACCTCCCCAACCCACCTCCCCCCTTTCTTCCACCCTCTTCACCTCCATTCCCTACTCTTTCCCCAAATCAACCTACACCCAACCCCCACCATCCATCATCGTACCCAAAGCATCGATACCCGTATTAACCATGTAAATGCCGAGTGACAAGAGTTGTTGTAGACCATTAGATCAAAGATTGGTTAGAGAAATATTGACCATTGGATGTGAGTTAGTTAGGAGGTTACTTAATTGTTAAGACTTCTTCCTTGTATAAATAGTGAGCTAGATCACCTTCTGATGTAATCAACATTCTCTCTCTAGAAATATATACAAGACTCTTCATTTGTTTCTCTCTCTAAGATTTGTACCGTCATTGTTATCATGGTATCAAGAGCTTAGGTTTTTCATCGGGCCTGAGTCTCTATGATAATCTGTGTTGATTTGTGCAAAATTTGGATCTCTGAGTTAGAAATTTCGAGTCGGTGAATGGAGTCGGTGATTTCAAGTCGGCGAATTGGAGTCAGTGTTTGGAGTGTTTGGCCCCGGTGATTGTTGTGATTCTGGTTGCGGTTCAGGAGATACCTGAAGGAGTATCTGTGCTGGTTTGAGGACGGTGATTGTTGAAGCGTCTCAACAATGGCGGTGGACTTTCCGATTGAGCAAGATGATATCATTTCAGGTCATTCCTTTTTATTGCTCTAATTGATTGAGAATTTGATGCGTAATCTGAAGCACGAAGCTGTTTGTGTTGAGTGATTGTTGAAAATTTGGTGAATCTTGCAATTTTTTTTTTAGGCACGAAGCCCTATGTTTGTAGCTTGTGGTTGATTTGTTAAAGCACGAAGCTTAGTTTGATGATTGTTTGATTTCTTGAAAACCGATTCCTAGCACGAAGCTCATTGATTATTCAAGAAAATCATGAAATTTTGTTCAATTAGGGCAAGAAGCTCCCTGATTTGGTCTACGTGCACAAAGCTCTCTGATCTGTTGCAAAATTCTTGTCTACATTGACACGAAGTCATTCTTTGGAGTTGTTTACAGTGTTTTGCTTTGTCAGAATTGCATTCTGTGTTGTAGTATTGGTATAGTCTTACATAAAGTTACGTATTTCTTGTAACAATGACAACTTCATCACTCAAGATTGATGGATTGCTGGGAATGCTTACAATTCGCCTACAAGATGATAATTTTGCTAAGTGGTCATTTCAATTTCGGTCCGTCTTGGAAGGGTATGATCTTTTCGAATACTTTGATAGTACAAGTGTATGTCCGCCTAAGTATGTTGTCTTTTTGGAGAGTGGAGTGACAAAGGAAATCACAGCTATTTATCGTGAATGGATAAAGACAGATAAGGCTTTACTAAGTCTTCTTATTGCTACTCTCGGCGATGAAGCTATTGAATACGTTGTAGGGAGTAAGACTGCCCATAAGACATGGACACAACTTACTGGTCGATATGCTACTGTCTCACGTGCTCAAATTAATCATCTTAAGACCGAGCTGCATACAATTAAGAAAGGAGCTGATTCCATTGAAAAGTATTTGCTCAGACTTAAGCATTTGAAGGATTAGTTATTGGCTGCAGGAGAAAGTATTTCGGAGAATGATTTGATTGTTGCAGCTTTAGCTGGTTTGCCTTCTGAATATAACATGATCCATACTGTGATTGTGGCACGAGAAACACTAATAACATTGAAAGAGTTTCGTGCACAACTACTGAGTGCCGAAAGAACTGCTGAGGAGTATCAATCTGCTATGCAATTTCCTATGACAGGAATGTTTTCTCAAGGTGAATCATCTGCTACAGGGGCTAGTGGACAGTTTTATCAAGGAGAAAACTCTAATTCAAGAGCTAATCGTCAGTTTTATCAAGAAGAGAGTTCTACTTCTCAGAATTATAATGGAGCATGTTTTGTGGGCCAATCACAGAGACAAGGTGGTAACTATCACAATGGAAGTCAGAATTATACCAATGTAAGACAGTCTCACAGAAACCACACTGGTTTCAATGGCTCTCGGTTCTACACAAAACCAAGGTTTAATGCTGGTAATTCTGGGGGTTTTAACAACAGAGGCAATGGTAGTTTCTCTGGTTCCTCAAACAATAATAGGAGCAATTCTACCTGGACTTCTTGGAATGGAAACAGTGGTATCAAATCCAACATTATTCCTGAATGCCAGATCTGTAGCAAGAGATGGCACACTGCACTCAATTGTTACTACAAAAATGAACAGTTACCATATTCCAATGGTCTAATCCCTGAGTGCCAGATCTGTGGAAAGCGAGGACATATTGCTCTTAACTGTTACCATCGAAGCAATTATTCCTTCCAGGGTGTAGACTTCAACAATAATCAAGGTTGGATCATGGATACTGGGGCAACACATCACATGACCGGTAACCTTGAGGACTTGAATATGATTGCACCATTTGATGGTGATCAGAAAATCACAGTTGGCAGTGGTGAATGTCTTCCAGTGAAGAATACTGGTTCTTCTTCTATTCACACATTGTCTAAACCCTTAAATCTCTATACTGTTTTGCATGTTCCTGAGTTAACTGCAAGTCTCATTTCTGTCTATACTTTATGCAAGGATAATAATTGCTATGTAATTCTTGATGAATTTGGGTTTTGGATGTAGGACAAGGCAACAAAGACAATACTCATGAGAAGAAAGAGTAGTGGGGGATTATATCACATACCAAAGCAGCTTTTCTTCCAGTACAATCAGTTGAGGCAGTCTACACCAAAAGCATTTCTTGGGCAGTTAATAAAGGCTTCTTTATGGCATCATCGGTTAGGTCATCCTACCAATGAAGTTCTACATCGTATGCTATCCCATTCTCAGATTACCTATAAGAGTGATATAAATAAGTATGTTTGCAGTTTTTGTCCTAAAGGCAAAATGTCTAGACAAGTGTTTGAAACTAGAACTTTGGGGTCTGTAAAACCATTTAAGAGGATCAGCAGTGATGTATGGGGACCAGCTTCAGTTGTATCAATAGAGGGTTATAGATACTATTTGAGTTTTATTGATGATTGTACTAAATTCACATGGATATTCCTTTTAATATACAAATCTCAAGTTCTGGAAGTTTTTCAGTCTTTCTATGCATTCATTCGAACTCAGTTTCAAGCAGTTGTTAAAATTTTCCAATCTGATGGTGGTGAAGAATATATGAGTTTGGCATTTAAGAAGTTTCTTAATGCAACATGTATATTGCACTTGGTATCATGTCCTTACACTCCCCAACATAATGGTACTGCTAAAAGAAAACACGTGCATATATTAGAAACTGCCATTACCTTACTTACCTCAACTAATCTTCCACATTACTTTTGGTATCATGCATGTGCACATGCAGTTTTTCTTATCAATCGGATGCCATGTAAATCTTTAAGTATACAGTCTCCATTTTTCCAATTGTTCAAAGTTCAACCTGTGTTGCATTCTCTGAAAATTTTTGGCACATCTGTGTATCCTTACCTTAGACCCTATACCTCATCCAAATTAGATGCAAGAACAGATCAATGTGTATGTATGGGATATGCCTTAGGCTATAAGGGTGTGTTTTGTTACCATAGAGCTACCAGGAGGTTGTATATCTCTAGACATGTGGTTCATGATGAGCAGACATTTTCGTTTTATCACAGTAGTTCTTCAACCGGTGCACCGAATGTTGTTGGACCAGTTTCTAGATATCATCATGTGATTGTTCCTTATGTTCTACCAGTTCATGTTGAAAATTCACAATGGGATTCTTCTTCTTCACAAAGTTTCAGGAGTGAGAATTCTGTTCAAGATCAAGTACGTTCAGAAATACGAGTTCCTTCACAGAGTTCTCCAGAATCCACAAATGTTCAAGTTCCTTCTCAGCTCCAAGGTTCCTCACCCCACATTACTCTACTCCCTGCACCAACTCTCAACTCTTTATTGCTTGTCCATAACCCAGAGTCAATTGAGGTAGGTCCTTCTTTTTACCCAAATAATGATTCAAGTTTAGTACATGCTATATCTCATCCAGTATCTCCAAGTGAGCATCCTATGCAAACTAGACTAAAGTCAAGTGCAATTCAATGGAAGGATTATAGTGCTTATTCTGCTCATTCTCATTTTTCTTCTTTGTCTGGTGATTTTGCATTTTGTGGATATACTGCCTTGCTCACTATTACAGAAAGTGATGAACCTTCGTCATATAAAGCTGTTGTTAAAAGTGCAAAGTGGAGAGAAGCAATGGTGGATGAATTCACAGCTTTACGAAGACAAGGTACATGGATTCTTGTTCCTCCACCTTTGAACAGGAATATAATTGGTAGCAAGTGGGTCTACAAAGTCAAGAGGGATCAACATGGTGTAATTTCCAGATACAAAGCACGGCTTGTTGCTTAAGGGTTCAGTCAAGAACAAGGGTTGGATTATGCAGATACATTTAGTCATGTGGTCCGATATAGTACAGTTTGCTGCATCTCAAAAATGGCCTCTTAGACAATTAGATGTGAAGAATGCTTTTCTTCACGGGGATTTACAAGAAAAAGGTGTTTATGAATCAACCCCAAGGTTTCCAAGATTCTGAGCATCCTAATTATGTGTGCAAATTAGTCAAGTCCCTATATGGTTTAAAACAGGCACCTAGGGCCTGGAATTCTAAATTCACAACCTATTTGCCTACATTGGGATTTGTTGTCTTAGATTCTGATACTAGTCTTTTTGTCAAAACACAAGGTGCTGATGTAGTGATCCTTCTACTCTATGTCTATGATATTATCATTACTGGCTCTAGTTCCTTCCTGGTACAACAAGTGATTGATGCTTTAGGAGAAGTTTTTGAAATGAAAGACATGGGATAGCTTACATTTTTTTTGGGATTGCAGATTACATATCAAGCAAATGGTGATCTGTTTATATCTCAGTCCAAGTATATTCAGGATTTGTTGAAAAAGGCTGGTCTTGAGTCTTGTAAACCTTGTTCCACTCCCTGCAAGCCTCACACTCAACTACTCAAAGATAAGGGTACACCATTGCCAGCTCCAACTATGTTTCGAAGTTTGGTGGGAGCACTTCAATATCTTACATTTACTCGTCCAGACATTGCATATGTTGTGAATTATGCTTGTCAGTTTATGCCTACCCCAACAGATGTTCATTTCTCCCTTGTTAAAAGGATCCTACGATATCTTCACGGCACTGCAGCTTGTGGTCTTAACTATTCTGCCAGTTCACAGTTACACTTGACAGCTTTTAGTGATGCAGATTAGGCCTATGATATTAACACGAGGAGATCTACCACAGGTTATGTTGTGTTCTTAGGTCTTAATCCTATATCTTGGCAATCTAAGAAGCAAAGGGGGTATCTCGAAGTTCCACAGAGGCTGAGTACAAAGCCTTAGCTAATGCAGCTGCAGATATGGCTTGGGTCCGATTGATTTTGAAATACTTGTAGGTGTTTTTACCTCATCTTCCTCTGTTACGTTGTGATAATATCTCTACATTGGCACTGTGCTCTAACCATGTCTTTCATACTCGGATCAAACATTTGGACACGGATTTCCATTTTGTTCGAGAAAGGGTGCAGGAAGGGGATTTGCAGGTGGAATATATTTCCACTATAGACCAAATAGCTGATACTTTGACTAAGGGCTTACATGGTCCCTTGTTTCTTCATCATTGTTGCAATCTCAAACTTGGTTACCCAAGTTGAGATTGAGGGGGGATATTAACCATGTAAATGCCGAGTGACAAGAGTTGTTGTAGATCATTAGATCGAAGATTGGTTAGAGAAATATTGACCATTGGATGTGAGTTAGTTAGGAGGTTACTTAATTGTTAAGACTCCTTCCTTGTATAAATAGTGAGCTGGATCACTTTCTGATGTAATCAACATTCTCTCTCTAGAAATATATACAAGACTCTTCATTTGTTTCTCTCTCTAAAATCTCTCTTGATTTGTACCGTCATTGTTATCAACCCGGGGCTGCGACCGCTGGAGTTCGGAACATCGCCAATATTATTGTCGAGGTCCGTCAGGCGTTTTTGGCATAATTTGGGCCTCCGAGCTCCACAATCTGCCACTCCCAATGGACCTTCGCTCGAATCAGCTTATTGATCTTGTCGTTGAGGTCGCATGTCCGATGCTCCCCGAGGGCTTCGTTCTAGATCTCGGCGACCTTTCGGCCGATTTCCCTCTATGATTTGCTGCCGCCATCTAGAGGCCTCAGCGAGGTCGCAAGACTCGGAGGCGAGGTATGGGCGTCGCTCTTGGCTTCTTCTTTTCTTCGGCTTTGAGGGCAATGAATCGATTGAGCAACGACTGCGTTTTCTCTTCGTTACGAGCCAGTGCAATTAATTTGCAGTAGATATGGATTCAGGCGAGAAGCGTCGTGGAATTTGATTAAAACCTAAAACTAACCCTAGGTGGACAATGCAAAGTGTGCAGTCTTGGATAATCGATGATTTTTTGTTCAACCTTGAGAGCGAAATAGTGGCTGTTAACCGCGAAAGGTGAAAATTTATAACTGTTGAACTTAACTGATATTAGCAGAAGCTTTGGGTGCGGCGATGGATGGTGGGGTTAGGTGCAAGTTGATCTGGGGAGAGAGAAGGGAGGGGAGGTGAAGAGGGTGGAGGAGAGGGAGGATGACGATCAGGGAGGTGAAGAGGGAGAAGTGGGAGAGATCAGGAGAGTCGAAGAGGGAGGGGAAGAGAAAAGAATTTTTTTTTTATATAGTTTTTTTATTTTTTTAATATTCACGTGGTACCTATTGACATGAGACGTCGAGTCATTGTTCATATGCACATGCGCATTACGTCACATGGTTAATAGTTGTTATAACAGACAGCTTAACGGATATATGAAAATGTCTTAGAATTACGATTTTAGGTACGAGATTGAGTGAAAAAAACTTGATGTATAAAATGTTAAAAACCAATAAACTTATAGAATAGTAGGAACACCAATATTAAACTTCAAACACAAAATAGTCACACGAAATAAGTAAATTTTTGTTTTTAAAGATGTTTTTCTTCACATTTGGTACCGTTGGCTGGTCCCAAATTAAAAGACGCATTTTTCAATTGTCGAGAAAAATTGTACGCTAGTATAATTCTATTTTCCGGGTACTATGACATTGGCAATAATGTATATCTGTTAGCGCATGATGTGATAATAGATAATGTGGTATCCCTAAACTACAAATTTTTACCACTTTTGACTCCTATATCGCACAATTCAAAGTGAAGTAAAAAGTTCACCAGAAAAAGACGTTGGAGTGAAAAGAGCTGGAGACTTTGCAAGAGTTTCATCTTAATCTTGGATAAAACCTTGTTCGTTGTTGTATTGGTACAAATATAATGAATTAACATGTGTATCGTTTAAGGCTAAGGAAGCTGCATGACAGAAACAAGGATATTCTATTACGTCGATCGAAGACGTGTGATTGACTTACATTCTCCAAGTGCTAAATTACTCACTAATGTATGGCTGGATCATGGATGGATGAAAATCCAAACAGCTTGAAACATATATACATATATGGTAAAATGCAAACGGATTAGTCTATCCGACTCAAATCAGCCGTCAGCTTCAAACTTATTGCGCTCTGCAGCTTATATCTAATTGCTTTAGTACATATCAGTTGAGAAAGGCCACTGTAACCTAATCACTTGCTGCCATATATACTCTTTCAAATTCCCCATATTAAGCTCCTCCATACATGATACTTCAGTCACAACCCAATAAACTAAAACTACCATCAGAATCAGTTCAGAGCACATAGAGAGTTGATGTTACCTTCCCTCGCACTTGTTTGTTTCTGGGGCCTAAATTATACTACGTTGCCAACTGCGGCCGAAGCTTCCTCGTTAACCACTTCTTTCGTAATTTAACATTCAATGCCATAAATGTTTTTGCCTTGTTTTCATCCTCTAGCAAATCACAAGCATCTAACACGAGGTCTTCGTCCATGTCTGGTAATGCTTGTATTGCTTCAATCACACTTTCTATTGAGCCAGAGTTCATGTTCCCATCATTTCTCTTCTTATCTGACAGCGATGAAACAGCAGATGCCATCTCATGAAGAGCACTAGCCATGCCACCATCTGCTTCTCGGGATCTTTTTGGATGAGCCTGATTTGAGCAGTTTTCTAGTTGACGCCTTTTCTTATGGGACATAAGGCTCGACTCCTGCACCTCAACAACATCATCCTCGGCGGAAACTGATGTAGATGCAGACTGAAGACTAGTTAATGCTCCACAGAATTTGGCGCCCTCAACTTGATTTTGTTGCTCTACACCTTGACCTGAATAGCAGTCTCTGTCATCAAGACTTGGATCACATATCATGCATAAATCTTTATAATATGGGACAGGTCGGGTCATGAACTGCCGTGCATCAGTATGTTCCTGCATGTTACGATAACAATATTTTCTTCTGACTCTGAATAATGAAACAAAGATAATCATCATGATTAACCAGGAGGAACTCAATGGGAATATATGTGCAATACATAAATAATAAAAGTCTTCAATTGAATAAGTATGCGGTATTTGAATAGATAATTACCTTAATATAATCTTGCCAAACATAATCATCAGCTGTCACCATATGGCGCTTATCATCCCAACTAAAGCCATCTAATTCAAGTAGATTCTTTATAACATTATATTGCCTTTTCAGAGTTTTGTGCCGATTTTTAAGAACATCCATATCATAATTAAAGCCAAACTTAGTGTTGAATAATGCAATCATCTCCTTCCAAGCTTGTTTACGAAACACACCATCAACCCTGCTGCCTTTCTGCACCTGTTCTTGCAAAAGGTCAATGAAATAACAGTCCATGGGCGGCTGCCAGTAAGTTCTGGAGCGATTACTAGCAGTGATTTCAGGAACACTTGTAATAGCATGCTGCCTAAAATCAAAACATTTTTCTGAGATAGTGACTCCATAATCCTCACCAACAATGATATCACGAAGAGCCTCTGCTGTGTCCTGATTAACGTTCGTCGGCTGTGTGGCCGCTGTTTTACCAGTCTCGCTTGAATGTGATGACTCCTCGGGAACATTATCACCTGGCATGAACAGGTTAAGAAGCAGAAGTAAAAACTCCTGGCAAAACAATTGCTCCTAATCGTTACATATTTTTAACATTTGTATCAAGGACACAATGATTACCTTTCTCTTCGAATGCTGCGTCGCCATATATCAAACACAAATCACGGTAATAAGGGATGGTTTTTATTCTGAATGACCGTGCATCTGGGTGTACCTGAAACCATAATCTGTAAGGTCTCTTGACATGGTTAAGAGAGAGGGAAATTTGGAAAAGAAAAGAGAAAGGTCAGGTGATTTAAGTATACCTTAATATATCCATCCCAGGCATTATTATCAGCAGTCACCATTTGTCGCGTTTCATCCCAACTGAATCCCCTCTGATGAAGGAGGATTTTTACAGCCTTGTACAAATTCCTTAGTGTTTTGTGCCGATTTTTCAGAACATCTTTTTCATAGGGGAAGTTGAATTTTGTATTGAACAAGGATGTCATATGCTTCCAGGCACGCTTGCTAAATAAATGATCATCAAATTTATTTCCTCTGCCAACTTGCTCTAACATGAGATCAATGAAATATCGATCCATTTCAGGGGTCCAGACCGTTCTCAGGCGATCACCACCGGTTCGGGCACGGGTACCCATACTGTTGGAATCTGAGTGAGTATCAGTAAAAGAGTAATGAGCACAAAAAATCACTAAACGGCATTACATTCAGATCAAACTAATTATGATCTCTCCCATATAACAACGAAGCAAGTCTCTGCCCATGTTCTTTGTCTAGTGACTACTTATTAGTGAGGAATTCTGAACGCAATAGGATGGTTGGTTGGTTGCTTCAGGAAAAAAATGATTGAGTGATATCAAAGCATACTATAGCATCTATCTGCCTTCCAATCTCAAGTCCCAATGTCTCAAACATACCTCTCTCCCAGATTTCTACTAACTTTTTGCAATCCATTTCTGGCTTACTTTGCCTAAATCCCTAGTAATTTGAAACTTGAAAGTCCCGCACCCAAACATATAGAAGAGAAAATTTCACTGCTGAGTGCTGACTGCACTCAAAGAATGTGTTCGCAGTATTAATTCATTAAGATATAATGTGTTAGCAGTATTAATTCATTAAGATATACCATCTTAATAAAATTCACGTTTTGAAACTTTCTCGCTCAAATCTGCACACCATATAAACTTACTTTTTATGATAATTGACAACAGGGCAAATGTAACGAATAACTCGAGGGAATAATTGGTCACTACCAACCTCGGAATCGATCGGCAAGATCTGGCTGGGGCTGCTCCTGCTGGAGTGCGTTTTCTGCGCGAACTCGGGGATAAGGTTTTCCTGGATAAGGTTGTATCCTCTTCCTAATTAGAATAGTATGCTAACCCCAACCCTAGTTACACTAACCCCTCATTGTGGGAAGCACATAAGACAATTTCTAAAGGAAGTCAAAATTTTGATTAAAAAAAAAAAAATGAAGATGTCAAATTTTAAAACATGAAATTAAATTTGAATTGATATGTTAAATTTAAAATATTATATATATATATATATATATTTTAGTTGTAATCTATATATACTAGCATTTACTTACATACATTGTGTGTATAAGCACATTTTTTTAGAAAATGAGAAGGAAAGAGGGAGAAGGAGCGAGAGAATGTGGACGGAGTGAGAGGTTTTTGTTTTTGGTTTTTTTTATTATTATTATTAATTTTTTTAAATATTGGAGGTATTTTAAAATCATTTGTAGATGAGGTTTCAATAAAAACAGTAAAATTTAGACCTGTGAAATTACATTATTGCCCATCTTTTTTTTCTTTTTTTTTGTGATAGAAGACTAATTTGTCTTTTCATCATCTTTTGGTTAATAAAAATGATTTTATTAAATAGTAGAGATAAAGAAAGAATGCTAGTTTAGTGAAGCATTCAGAAATGCCAAGAAAACCGCTTTGTTTCCTTCACAATTGAAATCCAAAAAAAAGAAAAAATGAGGACAAACTGGTAAAAAAAAATAACTGAATAAAAAAACTGTATTTCAAGAAAAAAAAATCAAAGCAAAAAGTAAGTAAGTGTTGAAAAAGATGGACGAAGAATAAACGCGAACCAGCTGATAGTTCTCTCTGTAGGATCCTCACGATTTGGACTGAGTTTAGTGGGAGGTTCAACGGTAACTACCCACGCTGCACTAATATTTAGAGATGAATAATTGGAAGGAAATCAATTTTCGTTTTCAGCAAATTAGTGCGTGGTTTCTCGTTCCAAATAGAAAAGGATTGAAAAAAAGAGTCACAGATCTCCTTCTTTGTTTTTGCCGTTCTGGGTTTTGTGCTCTGCATGCAAGGGGTAAAAAAACCAGAGCTTTTTGGTTTGAGAAAGCGCACGTCCTTAAATTTCCTCCACGTTTGAGCGTTCACAACAACACGATGCGCTTACATGGACAGAAAAACCGCCATTCTGCTATCAAAGATGGGTACAAAACTTACGTCGGGTGTGTGTCTCGGAAACTCGACTACATGCGATCATGAGAGAAGCACACCCATCATTGCCCCTCCCATATATCGAACTTCTGCAAAGGTATGTGAATCCATGGATATTTATTTGATTTGGAAGATCATTTACATGGTACTGATATCTGTTTGATTTGGATTAATTCTTGACTTCCAGGTTTGCTTTGGACTGTTGTTTCGGTTCTCCGAATCGTCCATGCAGTTGGAGCACTCCGCTTTCGAAATTAGTGGTGGTTCCAATCACCGACCTTTTTTTTTTTTTTCTTTCTTTCACTGGATCAAACAGTTTAACGTTCACAGATAGTGGATAGGTATGTCTTTGTTTCTTGCAGTTGCAGATTTATGAAGAAAGACGAGAACGTGCATATGGTGCCTGCTAATCGTCTTTATATGATGCAAGTTAACATGTAGACTTTATGTTATATTAACTTGTATGATGCAAGTTAACATAACATTGTGTAAAAAATAATTTTGGTGCCTGCTAATCGTCTTTGTAAAATTTAGCTTAGTAGTTTGATCTATTTGTCCCCTTTCTCCTTTGTACAGAATATCTAATAAAAGTTATTTGAAGCTGCATCATCTCTTATCAGGTAATACAATGGAGAAGCTACAAGTGATGCATTTTACATTGGATATGAGGCATCAACAAATTAATGCTGGATAGAGACATGGAGGTATGGGTAATATGGTTTGAACTTTCTATTGTTTAGATTTTGGTAACAAAAGCAAATTTAAACAGCTTCACATGGCAACAAAATGCAAAGTAAGGGGGTTTTACATTTGATTGAGCTTCTCAATTCACTCTAATTAGATATGAATATTTTTTTTCTTCCTTTTTGCCAATGTCTGTACATTTTAATTACTACACTATGCTCATTCAAACACACTGCATACTATACTCATTCAAACACACTACATACTATACTCATTCATACACTCCTTTGCAGCTATGGAAACAAGTATTAATGTTGTGGCGGCATTAAATTGATACAATAGTTCAGGTGGAATGGAAAAGTGTAGGATACATGTCAAGAAAAATAGTAGACATTGTACTCTGAAACCACAAACCCTATCAACTCCATCTTTTATCTTGCTGCTTATTGTGCTGGTGCAGTTGGTTTCCTCCTTCCATTTTGGTATTGACTTCATTTTTCTCTGCAAATATAGGTAGTTGATTTTGGGTGAGAATGACTCTCTTTTGTTTAACATTGTGTAATTGTAGTAAGAAATTACTCTTTCTTTTTCTGCTTTCATTAGATTTCATCATCAAAATCATTCAACTTTCCTAGATCAATTTGACAGCATCACAGTTATGCTCTTAAATTCTTTTTTTTTTTTTTCCTTTTTTTTTTTTTTTTTGATACTTTACATTATTTGTTGTTTATAAACTGAAAGTTTCAATGTGTGAAGGTTTGGGCGTATGTCAAAGAGGGCATCATGGCTTGGACTTATGCTTCAAGAAGACTCATGACTCATCTGTAATCGAAAAATCATAGTTCATGTTTTAATTGATTTCCTTTTTCATAATTTCAAATGAACTTGATCTCACATATATTGACTTTTGTATTTTCTAACTGTAATGCATAAAGCTGTGGCAAAAGTCCGTATAACGGAAATTGTGAATTAGCTAGGTAGGTAAATGGGTTTGGAAAATAACAAAAAGCTTCAGCAGCCATCTGAGTTTGTGATTGGTCTGCAACTTTTTCAATTACATTATTATGTGGTAAGCTAGCAAAGAAGAAGAACTATAATTTGTGGACAAATTAGTTTAATGCAAGTGATAGTACCAATTTGTGGTACTGTATCATAGTATAATATCTACTATTTGTGATGGAGTGATTTTTCAATTACAGATGTGATAGAGTGAGTGGTACTGTATGTGATCACATATCTTTGTAGATTGTTTAATGACTAAAATTGTTCATTGTAGTTTGAATTTGTCAAAATCAAAATCAAGTTCATTGTTACCTGGTGCATGTTCCGCCAATGCTTTGGATGATTGTGTTTGTGGATGGGATGACTCAAACCCATTCTTGGCTTCATAACGTGGATGTTGAATGCAGGTACTTTTAGTTTTATATGCAAACAAAATCTAACCTTATATTTGCTTTTGTTTGTTTTGGGATTAATAGAGCTGAGTAGATTTGGGTTAAATTTTGGTTGAACAGATTGTGTAGTTGCGAATCTTGATCTGATGGATAGGATTGAATGAAAAAATCGTGGAGCATGAGAACCATGGAAGCATTGTAAAACTGCTCTGATGGATAGGATTGTGTTGTTGAGATTATGGCAGAACCAGTGCCCCCTGTCTTGCCCAATATTGGAACAATCCAACAAGGAATACAATGCAAAGATTAAAGGGAGTAGGTTGTTAACCATTGCCGATCTTAATTTTGCCTTCCCACTCCATCTCATCTCTCTCCTTTTTAGTATCTAACCGTGTAACTTTCAAACCTTTTGTAGTAATTTTTCAGTTCTAAGAGTAATTCTCCAGTTAATTGCTTAATCTTTTAATTTTTGCAAGCATTTTTTCTTTTGAGCATTCTAATTTTTCTTATGACATAGTTTCTAATTATTGTTAAAATACGATCTATGACTCCAACTGTGATAACGTTTTCATAGTGTCTAATTTTATTTATGTGTATTTTTTTTCATTTCTTTTTCTTTTTCAAGTGCATAAGCAAATGTACATGCAAAGGCATGGTATGTGCTTTTTTTTCTTCTTTGATTTACTTTTATTTTTATTGAGATTTGGTCAATATTAAATTGTAATTGATAGTCTAAACTTTACTCCTTATGTGGTTTTCGTAACCCAACATGTGAAGGGTTAATTCTATTTTTAGGTTGAAGGAAAATATGGTGTATGAGTGCCTTCAATTCTATTCTCATCTCTAAAGTGAATACTACAGCTATAATTGAAATTCTTCTTGAATTGGTTGTATATAACAACGCTTGCCTTCTCTGTTCTATTTAGTGCTCATATCTATAAAATGGACACACACCCATAATTTATAAAATAATCACTTAAAAAATATAAGAATATCTAAAACAACACATTTTTAGGACCCGTAGCTCTCGTGATGCAAAAATACCTATTGCACGCGGAGAGGCTAGTTTAGTATTTTAAAACAAAAGATAAGTATAAAAATTATGAAAAACATTTATTAATTACTAAAAATAGATTTGAAGCTGCTATCAAACTTGACAACTTCCTCTCCTTTCCATTTCATGCCACATAATTGTCATGTCAGTTCGAAAACACTAATAATGTTCTATTTAACCGTTATTATTGATGTAAACTTTTTGACAACTCCTTTAGAGATGCTCTAACATCTTAACGAAAAGTTATCAGCCAAAATTTACTATCTACTCTCATAAATGTCAATTTTTATAAAAATTATCAATTATAACAAAAAATACATTTAAATAGACTTAAATGCCTTAAAAATTAACTTAGATTGCCGAAAAGTGTATTTCACACCAGCAAAGTTTTATCACATGTAAATATTTCCAGAACATTAACAACACCAGCGGTGGCTCACATTCCCGAATGGATGATGGAAAGATATTGACTTTTTTTTTTTTTCAAATTCAACAGAAATTAAAAGAGCCTTTCTTGTATAAATATTTTTTTTTATGTTAAATCAACTTCCTGATTGGAGTTCTTTGGCTCGTTTCATGACGATTTCATCTAAATGGATGAAAGATGCTTTATTCTTTTTAGTTTTTACTAAGATCAAAACGAAGCTATATAATTTCCGTTATTTGTAGTGCCCTTTATTAATGGTCATAACTAATAGGTTGATATATTCAGAGAACAATTTTCTTCACAAATGAATTCAAATCCATCAGAGCCTGTAAATTTTCATAATTTTATAAAATAGAGTATGGAATTTAGGGTCTTTGTTTGTGGAGAAGCTGCTCATTCACTACAAAAGAAAAGGACGAAGCCAAGAGTTTGGATTTCAGGTCTATCGTTTTTAAGTTTGAGGGTAATTGGGTTGACATTTACAAAATTGGAGGCTAAATTTTGGCCATATATGATACAAATCCAATCTTGACCTGGCATTTTTTTTTTTCTTTTTAGTACAAACGTATAGGCTGGCAAATCTATTTCTTTTTGGTAGAAACGTACAAGCTGAATTAATAAATTAATTGTAAACTCATCATTCATTTTATTCAACAATACAACTAATCATTTAATTAAGGTTTATTTTTACCTATATCTCTTAGAACTCTATTTTGATCTCTCGTTGTACTCTGTAACTCAAAAGTTACCACTTTACTCTATAAAACTCAAAATTTGTTCCACTTTGACTTGTGGACTCTCTCTTCTCCCTGAAACTTATAAGCAGCCTCCTGAAATATATATGGGACCTAACCCCCAATAAGACTATGCGACATGTGCAATAAATCTTCATTATGCGTTAACATTTAACAATAAGAGACTTATAAGTTTAAAGAAAACTGAAGAGATGAAAAGAAAAAAAAATTGATTAGACTGGCGCACCCAAATCAAAACCACATAAGAAATTAACAAATCTAAGGCAATGCATAATGAATTTTAAGTTTTATAGAGACGACTTTCAAGTTTTATGAGGTAAAATTGGATCAAAATCGAGTTCTAGGGGACAAAGTAAAGCGAACTTTGAGTTTCAAAGAGTAAAGTGATGACTTTTGAGTTACATGGAGTAAAGTGAGATTAAAATAGAATTCCAATAGCGTATCTAAAAATAAGCTTTTAATTAAACACTATTTACTTGGCACACAAGTTGAGGGATAGGCTGAGAGTTTTATGACTTTAGTTTAACAAGGTAAAATAGGTTATATGCAGGTAAACTTGAACTGACCCGTTATTTTAACAGATGTTTAACGATTTGACCAGATAAAAGACCCGACACGTTAAACCTCGACTCTAAACTTGTTTTTTTTTCCGCATCGTGTCAGGCTAACGTGACGTATCTTGCATAAAATTGCTAGATCTATGCTCAATGAGGAAGGTGGTGCAGTTAATTAGGCGAGTATTGGAAAGTAAAGAAAAGTAAAATCTGACAGGATTTTTCTAACATCCGCCACCTAAAGTTAATATTGTAGTAGTGTTAGGTGAGTATTGGAAAGTAAAGAAAAGTAAAATCTGGGTACCCATTAATTTAGTGGGTTGCACCTGATACCACTATCAAGTAAGTTGGATAAGGGTAGACGCAGTAAGCTGATAAATGAGTTTGATGGGTTATGGATTGTTATTTATCCATTCGTTCATGGACATGGGTTGGTCCAAATCCACTCGTTTTTGCCCAATGCTCTTTAGATTGATACGGACGAATAACACAACAACTCAATTCAACTCCAATAAATAATTGATTTGAGATTGAATTGGATTTGGACGAGTATTTACTTCTTTTTAGTCCACACAATTGGATTTGAAATTTTAAGAACCCGTACATTTAGAAAATATATTTATACGATTATTTGAAGGTAACGTGTGTGTGTATATATATATGTATGTGTATGTATATATATTTATATGTATATACTTTTATTGGTTGAACTACATGTTTATATATTTATTTTATTACATATTTTCTAGCTTTTGTTTGCTGAGCACTTAGTTTGGTGTTTGTAGTTAGCCGTATTGGTACACGTGGAAGTCTACAAACTTGAGCTGGAGGACAATGTTTTCATATAGCTTTGTAGATACATGAGATTAAAGCTGGATGTCGCATTGAAATTGCACACAATGGACAGGTGTGTATGACTTATGAAATTTTAGCATGAGCTGTCGATACAAGGACTTTGGTAAAGCTATCATGGGCCGCCCATTTGAACCAATCAGAGGACTCTCTTAGCCGACCTCCTTTACTATAAATAGGGTAGTTACCCTTTGGTTTTGGAAGGGGAACTTTTAGAATTTGCATGGAGCAGGCAAAAGGTTTAGTTATATATAGAGAGCTTCAGAACTGAAACTAGAGGGAGAAAGTTACCATGGGTATTTGATGGAGATCGGATTATAGGGTAGAAGGTTTTTATATAAGGGAAATGATTAAACAGCAGCAAACTGAGAGATGGCTTGTGGTATTAATTGTTGGAAACCTGTGTTACCTGTGTTATGTGGGACTGCCAGTCCCACATTGCCCATACACCATCTACAATAACTCTTTATAAGTGAGTTCACTCACTTATAGTTTAAATTGAATTGGGCCAAAGCCATGGACCTTGGGCCTTAGACTTGGAGAGTTTGGGTGTATATATTAAATGTCAAAGATGGGCCTTGGAGAGTTTAGGGTCGCATCTTTGAGAATTGGTATGGCTACAATTCTCTAAAGGTCTCATGAAATCAGGATATGTTCAGGACCAAAATGAACTCAACCGTATGAATTGACGTGTGTTCAGATGTGATATGTGTGATACTTATTGTTTCGATTTTACTACTAGAATGATCAGTTCAAGATAGTAAATTCACTGCTTCATTAGGTAAAACCGATAAGTACTCACTAGAGAAGGTTCAAGTCCAAAAGACACCTATCCCGATGCGTATCATATCTAAGTTCTCTGGAAGTACATTACTAATGTAGCTAGTATCTTATTTTCAATTCAAATGTGGGGTATTGCTAGTGTTTGAATAGAAAATGTGGGGTATTGTTGGAAACCTGTGTTACCTGTGTTATGTGGGACTGCCAGTCCCACATTGCCCATACACCATCTACAACAACTCTTTATAAGTGAGTTCACTCACTTATAGTTTAAATTGAATTGGGCCAAAGCCATGGACCTTGGGCCTTAGACTTGGAGAGTTTGGGTGTATATATTAAATGTCAAAGATGGGCCTTGGAGAGTTTGGGGTCGCATCTTTGAGAATTGGTATGGCTACAATTCTCTAAAGGTCTCATGAAATCAGGATATGTTCAGGACCAAAATGAACTCAACCGTATGAATTGACGTGTGTTCAGATGTGATATGTGTGATACTTATTGTTTCGATTTTACTACTAGAATGATCAGTTCAAGATAGTAAATTCACTGCTTCATTAGGTAAAACCGATAAGTACTCACTAGAGAAGGTTCAAGTCCAAAAGACACCTATCCCGATGCGTATCATATCTAAGTTCTCTGCAAGTACATTACTAATGTAGCTAGTATCTTATTTTCAATTCAAATGTGGGGTATTGCTAGAGTTTGAATAGAAAATGTGGGGTATTGTTGGAAACCTGTGTTACCTGTGTTATGTGGGACTGCCAGTCCCACATTGCCCATACACCATCTACAACAACTCTTTATAAGTGAGTTCATTCACTTATAGTTTAAATTGAATTGGGCCAAAGCCATGGACCTTGGGCCTTAGACTTGGAGAGTTTGGGTGTATATATTAAATGTCAAAGATGGGCCTTGGAGAGTTTGGGGTCGCATCTTTGAGAATTGGTATGGCTACAATTCTCTAAAGGTCTCATGAAATCAGGATATGTTCAGGACCAAAATGAACTCAACCGTATGAATTGACGTGTGTTCAGATGTGATATGTGTGATACTTATTGTTTCGATTTTACTACTAGAATGATCAGTTCAAGATAGTAAATGTCAAAGATGGGCCTTGGGCCTTGGGGCTCTTGGGCTCGGATGGACGAAAAACACAAGTTACGTTTTTGATTTTTTTGGATTCAGTTTTCCCGAAACAGTTTCATTCAGTTTTTGAATTGAATGAACAGTTGCATTCGGTTTTCTTTTTAACAAAAACTGATAAGCATGAACGGTTGGGGAAGTTCAAATGATGCCATTATATATATATGGTTTGCATTACAGAAACAGAAATCAATTCACATAATCATTCCTCAATTTTTCGCTGAGAACAACACAACCAATTCGCCAAGAATCCGAGTTCTAGTGCAAGAACTTGGATTAGATAGTTGTATCCTGCAAGATAGACGTCCAAAGACTGCTGCACTGGTGTAGGGACGAATTTCTGTCTTAGGAGATTGCTTCTGCAAGCCTCTATCTGCAAGAAACAAGTCAGTGATTTGTGTGTTTATATATAATCTCATTAAGTGTTTATGTTCTAATATATTGTGTTTGTCATTGAGCGTTTACATTTGAAATAAAACTGTGCAAATTGTTATATAATATACACTTGACGTTTGATTGGTTCTAACAATCTAAGACAGAAATTATGGATCAATCAAATGTTGGTGTCGTCAAGCAACACGTTGAGAAACCTGAGAAGTTCAAGGGAGTTGATTTCAAACGTTGGCAACATAAGATGTTGTTCTACTTAACAACTCTGAACTTGAGTCATGTGATTACTTCTGATTCCCCCAAAGCACCAGAAGAGGGAGACATTCCTGCCGAAATTCTGCAGGCTATAGAAGCCTGGACTCACAGTGAATTTCTATGCAGGAACTACATTCTGAATGCGCTAGATGACTCTCTGTATGATGTTTATTCATCATATAAGACAGCGAAAGAACTGTGGGAGTCTCTGGATAAGAAGTACAAGTCTGAAGTGGCAAGTTCCAAGAAGTTTGTAATTGGAAAATTTCTGAATTACAAGATGAGTGACTCCAAGTCTGTTGTCAAGCAAGTTGAAGAACTCCAAGTGATTGTTCATGAGTTAGATGAAGAAAACCTTGGTCTGAAAGAAGGTTTTGTGGTTGGCTCTATCATAGAGAAACTGCCTTCGAATTGGAAGGACTTCAAGATTTATCTGAAGCATCTAACTGAAGACATGAGCATGGATCAGTTGATTCTCAAACTGCGTGTGGAGGAGGATCATCGCAAAAATGAGAAGTATGATGTCTCATCGCTGGAGGCAAAGGCCAATGTTGTGGAAGGAGGTGACTCACACAAGGCAAAGCACTATCAGAAAAACAAAGGCAAGGATACTGCAAAGAAAGCAATGACTGCTGTGAAAGGGAACACCTTCAAGAAAATCAAAGGAGGTTGCTGGGTTTGTGGAAAGACAGGTCATAGGGCAAAGGACTGTCGCCACAAGAAGGATCAGAATTCTGGAAGTTCCAATCAAGCAAATGTTGCAGAAGACACATTTGTTGCTGTTGTCTCTGAAGTCAATTTATTGACTAATTCAAATGACTGGTTTGTTGATACAGGAGCAACAAGGCATGTGTGTGCTGATCGAAATTTATTTGTTACTTACCAATCTGTTGATGGTGGAGAAAATCTGTACATGGGAAATGCAACTGCGTCTGCTGTGGCAGGGAAGGGAAAAGTGACGCTCAAACTCACTTTCGGAAAAGGGCTTTCACTTACCAATGTTCTGCATGTTCCAGATATTCGTAAGAACCTGATTTCTGGATCACTTCTGAGTAATAAAGGTTTCAAAATTGTGTTTGAATCTGACAAGTTTGTAATCACCAAAGGTGGGATGTATGTGGGAAAGGGCTACCTGGCTGAGGGGCTCTTCAAAATGAATGTACTTTCTGTTAATGCTATGAATAATAACAAGCCGAGTGCTTCTTCTGCTTACTTGATTGAGTCCTCTACATTATGGCATGCAAGATTAGGTCATGTTAATTTTCGTTCTCTTCAAAGAATGGTTAACTTAGGCCTATTGCCAAAATGTTCCATGAACAAAATATCTAAATGTGAGATATGCACAGAATCTAAATATGCAAGACACTCATATAAATCAGTGGAAAAATCCAACGAAATACTTGGTTTAATCCATAGTGATCTTTGTGATTTCAAATCCACACCAACTCGTGGAGGAAAGAACTATTATATTTCCTTCATTGATGATTGCAGCAAGTATTGTTATGTCTATTTGATTCATAGTAAAGATGAAGCTTTAAACATGTTTAAGACATTTAAAGCCGAAGTCGAAAATCAACTAGACAAAAGAATAAAAGTCTTAAGATCAGATAGAGGTGGTGAATACGAATCTAATGACTTTGCAGAATTTTGTTCAACACATGGAATAATACATCAAACAACAGCACCATATACTCCTCAACAAAATGGAGTGGCTGAACGGAAAAATCGTACATTGAAGGATATGATTAATTCTATGTTGAACAGTTCTGGTGCACCACATAATTTATGGGGTGAGGCACTCCTTGCTGCAAACACGATTTTGAACCGAATTCCACATAAGAAGACTAATCAATCTCCTTATGAAATCTGGAAAGGGAGGTTACCTACATATAAAACCTTGAAAGTGTGGGGTTGTCTTGCAAAAGTTCAAGTGCCTCTTCTGAAGAGACAAAAACTTGGACCAAAAACAGTCGATTGTATATTTATTGGTCATGCCAATAATAGTTCGGCATATAGATTTTTGGTTCATAAATCTGAAATTGCAGACATTCATATAAATACTATACTTGAATCTGCAGAAGTTGAGTTCTTTGAGGAAATTTTTCCTTATAAAGATAGGTCATATGTTTTGAACAAAAGAGTACATGAGGTTACTACAAGAAATGATGACTATAATCATGCTTCAACTTCGAGAGTTCAAAGCCAAGATTTGGAACCACGAAAGAGTAAAAGAGCAAAAATTGCAAAGGATTTTGGTCCTGATTTCCTCACTTTTGTAACTGAAGATGAGCCTCAAACTTATAAGGCTGCATTACAATCGTCTGAAGCACCTTATTGGAAAGAAGCTATTCAAAGTGAAATAGAATCCATCATGCAAAATAATACATGGGAATTGGTTAATTTGCCTCCTGGAAATAAACCAATAGGACACAAATGGATTTTCAAGAGGAAATTGAGACCGGATGGTACCATAGACAAGTACAAGGCTCGTTTAGTTGCCAAAGGGTATCGTCAAAAAGAAGGACTTGACTACTTTGACACTTATTCACCAGTAGCTAGAATAACATCTATAAGGTTATTAATAGCTATAGCGTCTGTGTACAATCTTGAAATACATCAAATGGATGTCAAGACTGCATTTCTAAATGGTGAATTAGACGAAGAAATATATATGGATCAACCTGAAGGTTTCATTATCAAAGGTCAAGAAAAGAAAGTTTGCAAGTTGATTAAGTCATTATATGGACTCAAACAAGCGCCTAAGCAATGGCATGAAAAATTCGATCATAATATGATTACGAATGGATTTGTAATCAATGAAAGTGATAAATGCATTTATGTTAAGAAAACGAAAAATGCTTGTGTTATTGTATGTCTATATGTTGATGACATGCTTATAATGGGAACAAACAAAGATGTGATTAACTCCACAAAGAAAATGCTAAATTCTAGTTTTGACATGAAAGATATGGGATTAGCTGATGTGATTCTTGGAGTTCGAATTCTAAGGAATTCAGATGGATATGTCCTAACTCAATCACATTATGTGGAGAAGGTTCTAAAAAGATTTGGACATTATGATTGTAAACCTGCAGTAACTCCTTTTGATCCCATTCATAAACTTACTAAAAACGAAGAAGAGAGCGTATCTCAATTGGAGTATACCCAAGTTATAGGTTGCTTGATGTACATTATGAATTGCACAAGACCTGATCTTGCTTATTCAATAAGCCGACTAAGTAGGTATTCAAGTAATCCTGGAAGAGATCATTGGAATGCTTTAATAAGGGTATTAAGATACTTAAAGCATACAATAAACTATGGTTTGCATTACACTCAATATCCCCCAGTATTAGAAGGATATAGTGATGCAAATTGGATTTCAGGGAGCACAGACAGTAAATCCACAAGTGGATATGTATTTACACTTGGTGGAGCAGCTGTGTCGTGGAAATCATCCAAGCAAACATGTATAGCACGTTCGACAATGGAATCAGAGTTTATAGCCTTAGATACAGCTGCTGATGAAGCTGAATGGATTAAACATTTTCTGGAAGATATTCCATTCTGGCCCAAGCCTGTGACTGCAATCTATATACATTGTGACAGCATGGCTGCACAAGGTCGAGCCAAAAACGCTGAATATAATGGGAAGTCGAGACATATAAGGCGACGACATAAAACCATTAGACAACTACTCAAGAATGGAATTATTTCCATTGATTATATTAAATCTAAGGAGAATATTGCCGATCCTTTGACAAAAGGCCTATCCAAGGATCAAGTGGCATTTACATCGAGGGGAATGGGTTTAAAGCCAACTCAATGAGTTATAACTTGACGGAAACCTAACCTAGCTAATTGGAGATCCCATGGTCTAGGTTCAATAGGCAAACTAGTTGAGGGAAACTCAAAGTAAGATACACACAATCTTTACTCATTCTTATGATGGAAAACAGTGTGTTGCCTGTTAGACGAAAAGGGTGAATAACTATTCTTAATAATGCTAATATCTTATGATTAAGATGAATAGAACAGGATATTCTTTATTAGCATTACCTATATGAGATTGATGTGGGGTCGCATCTTTGAGAATTGGTATGGCTACAATTCTCTAAAGGTCTCATGAAATCAGGATATGTTCAGGACCAAAATGAACTCAACCGTATGAATTGACGTGTGTTCAGATGTGATATGTGTGATACTTATTGTTTCGATTTTACTACTAGAATGATCAGTTCAAGATAGTAAATTCACTGCTTCATTAGGTAAAACCGATAAGTACTCACTAGAGAAGGTTCAAGTCCAAAAGACACCTATCCCGATGCGTATCATATCTAAGTTCTCTGGAAGTACATTACTAATGTAGCTAGTATCTTATTTTCAATTCAAATGTGGGGTATTGCTAGAGTTTGAATAGAAAATGTGGGGTATTGTTGGAAACCTGTGTTACCTGTGTTATGTGGGACTGCCAGTCCCACATTGCCCATACACCATCTACAACAACTCTTTATAAGTGAGTTCACTCACTTATAGTTTAAATTGAATTGGGCCAAAGCCATGGACCTTGGGCCTTAGACTTGGAGAGTTTGGGTGTATATATTAAATGTCAAAGATGGGCCTTGGAGAGTTTGGGGTCGCATCTTTGAGAATTGGTATGGCTACAATTCTCTAAAGGTCTCATGAAATCAGGATATGTTCAGGACCAAAATGAACTCAACCGTATGAATTGACGTGTGTTCAGATGTGATATGTGTGATACTTATTGTTTCGATTTTACTACTAGAATGATCAGTTCAAGATAGTAAATTCACTGCTTCATTAGGTAAAACCGATAAGTACTCACTAGAGAAGGTTCAAGTCCAAAAGACACCTATCCCGATGCGTATCATATCTAAGTTCTCTGGAAGTACATTACTAATGTAGCTAGTATCTTATTTTCAATTCAAATGTGGGGTATTGCTAGAGTTTGAATAGAAAATGTGGGGTATTGTTGGAAACCTGTGTTACCTGTGTTATGTGGGACTGCCAGTCCCACATTGCCCATACACCATCTACAACAACTCTTTATAAGTGAGTTCACTCACTTATAGTTTAAATTGAATTGGGCCAAAGCCATGGACCTTGGGCCTTAGACTTGGAGAGTTTGGGTGTATATATTAAATGTCAAAGATGGGCCTTGGGCCTTGGGGCTCTTGGGCTCGGATGGACGAAAAACACAAGTTACGTTTTTGATTTTTTTGGATTCAGTTTTCCCGAAACAGTTTCATTCAGTTTTTGAATTGAATGAACAGTTGCATTCGGTTTTCTTTTTAACAAAAACTGATAAGCATGAACGGTTGGGGAAGTTCAAATGATGCCATTATATATATATGGTTTGCATTACAGAAACAGAAATCAATTCACATAATCATTCCTCAATTTTTCGCTGAGAACAACACAACCAATTCGCCAAGAATCCGAGTTCTAGTGCAAGAACTTGGATTAGATAGTTGTATCCTGCAAGATAGACGTCCAAGGACTGCTGCACTGGTGTAGGGACGAATTTCTGTCTTAGGAGATTGCTTCTGCAAGCCTCTATCTGCAAGAAACAAGTCAGTGATTTGTGTGTTTATATATAATCTCATTAAGTGTTTATGTTCTAATATATTGTGTTTGTCATTGAGCGTTTACATTTGAAATAAAACTGTGCAAATTGTTATATAATATACACTTGACGTTTGATTGGTTCTAACATTAATCAACAGCATGCAATGTAGGCAGGGATAGATACAGAATGAAATGGAAAATACAAGGACTATGTCGTGCATGCAACAAGAGTTCATGTAGACATTATATATACTTATATAGAGAGAGAGAGAGAGATTAGAAAAGAAAAGAGAGTGGAGAAATAGATGGCGATTAAGGAGCTTACTTAAGTACGTGGAGTCTAGCTATTGCGGTTGTGATATGGTTCTTCGTTTTAGCTTTAGAATCCAGGTAGGGGAAATACAGCAAACATTTACGGAAATTGATTTTATTAAATTTCGTGAAGTATGATAATATTCTTGATATTTTTGGTTGATTAATGTGATTGAATATTAATTGGCTATTGCTTCCGTTAAGTGTTTACTTGTTATTGGTTATGGAATTATTGTTGGAATGCTATTCGTTGAGAATATACTGTGAAATATGTGAAAGATAAAATGACATTATATGTGCATCATTCATGTTGATGTGGTTGGAATTTTAGTATTTAGATTGGAAGTATGGAAATGAGGGTAGTTGGAAAGGATCTTTTGTGTAGTTGAATCTATTCATTGTGAAACCAATTCTAGGCGAGCTCAGTGTGCACATTAGAATAGGATCGACAGGAATTGTCGATGTGGGTGATTTGGGTTAGAGATCAATGAATTAGATAAGATGACTAGCAAAAGGGGTTTATGAATTTGGGTATCATATGGGGGTTAGTTTCTATAATAGAACATTTGAACCACCTCTGCAGGGGTAAAATGCATGGTATGGGACGTGCAAGTCTGCATGTTTTATTATATAAATTAACAGGGGTAGTTGAAGAGGTTGCATTGCATTCATGCATTATTGTCAATAATGATTTGATATTTGGCTATATGATTTCATGACACTTAACTTAATATTGTTAATTTACTGTGATAAGGTTATGTCCCTATTGAGCTATTAAAGCTCATCCCTCTATTGTTATGCAGGTTTAGGAACTAGACATTCAAGAGGGTAGGCAGGATGAGATTGGATTAAATTGGAGTAGAGAAAGTATATTCATCTATTTACTGTAGGTTGTAAAGAATTCTTGATTTGTTTAAGAATCATGAATTATTTTTATAAGAGGAATTTATTTTCCAACCCGTTATAATTTCCTTTTATTTATTGAGCTTTTAACCCACGTTTTGGATTCAGGTTTGAGTTTTTATTATCGACCCCAGGTCTGGAGTGTGACAGAAATCGAGTTAGATATAGATAGATTCAGGTTGACCCAACCTCAATTGCACCTCTAATATGGATCATTGTGTAATGTATGCAATTGTATTAATTAGAGCAGATGCTACGTTTATCTTTTTGGGTTATCCATGTTTAAATGTTGCCATGTTTTTCATCTTTAGGGTTTTCTCATTTTCTTGCTACCGCCTCTTTGTCCCCTAAGATTTTCTTGCTCTATTATCTATCACCACATAATTTTAATCGCATTGGCCACATTACTCTTTTGTATTGTCCATACTATTAAATGTTTACGTTGAAATTTTTTGATTTTGTTGTAGGCCTGATTTAATTGAACAATATAAAGGATAGGGAGAGGGGGTGCGGCGACAATAAAGAGAAGAGAGATGTGTGATTTTAAGGTGTGTTATCTCACCCCCATTATGCCTTTATTTATAGTAGTAGGGAAAGTAATTCTTTGCCCCAATAAGATTACAACTCTAAAATGATAATATCTATTCTAAGAGATATGATAGAATCTCACAAGGATATCCAAGCTAACATAGGATTTACACAATCACATTCTTAAACTATTAGGACTCCAACACTTCCCCTTGAGTGTGTAAATACTCAAGTAAATGGCGTATTAGATCTTCAGCGATGAAGTAAGATCGGTTGATGAAGTCGTCCATACAACGAGTGAATGTGAGTCTTAAATTAGCGGAAGAATGCATAAAAGGTAAAACTCACAAAATCTTGCTATGGTATAACCCAGGGTGGGTTAAAAACTCATAGACTAAGGAGAAAAGTGAGAAGTTGCATTAAGTCAAAACTATACGTCTTATAGATGCAAGTAGCAAGCTCACAAAGGTATGAACAACCAAGATGGGTGCCTCGTCAAAACCTAGTTAGGTAGCAAAAACCTAATGGGGAAAAAAAGCTTCTAATCGTAGGAGAAAAGTGCATTAAGGTCAAGTGAGTATAGTTTTGGATACACCCCCTGAATTTGACAAAACTTCCAAATGAGAACTACAAGAATTGGTTATGAGTAGTCAAGCATACCAATTCCTCAGACAAGCTTCTGGAAGGTTGACTTCGGTAGTGACATCGTGCAGAGATCGATAATGTTATTTGAAATCGGATTGCATGACTTCAATCTCATGATGCTTTGTTGATGTGATGTAGACGCAATATATCTTGGCTTTGACTTCGTTGATGTATCATGTCTTGGTCGAGTTGATACATGTGACATAGTCTTCATGGATCGTCGTTGAGACTCAACGATGGATGAAAATGGCGTAGTGAAGCTGAATCTTGGAATGATTCTAAAACCTCATAACTAAGGCTATATCGTGGACCTCCAAGATATTGCGGTATCCCTAATGGTAAAGACATAACCATTTTGGGAAGGTACCTTGTGCGGGTTTGATATGTAACTAGCGTCAGCATAACAAACAAGGTAAGCATCATTCCCAGGATCAGAGGGTTGAATTTATTTAGGATGTGTTGGGATTAGCTCAAATCCGTAGTACCTTTAGGGTAACGAAAGTACGTCCTTAATACCAATTCAGTGGTTACGTGTAGGCGCAGTGTTGCATCTTTACCAATAAATCAACAGCGAACGAGATGTCCTATCTAATTCAATGAGCTAAGTACAACAAAGCGCAAAGTTAAACTCAAATATAAAACCTCAGATTCCTTCAAGGTTTTCATTTGCATATAACATATGGAAGATCATAGGTATACTTAAAGATAACACCTTCGGGATGTAGTTCGACTGGTGGATCAAAATAGTGCCACAACAATGCTTGAACTTCAAGTCAAGACATAAACAAGTTTTCACAAGATCATTCATCTCAAATTTTGTCTTCAGGTGCTAGGCATTTTTCTTAAGCTTTTCCTGAGTCTTAATAAGATTCATGTCATGGACATAAACTGCAACTTTAGCAATTCGGAATAAGACTTTATAGTTTAACACGCAAGGGTATAATGTCATATCCCTAACTGATCAAATAATCACTTAGACGGGTATACCATATCTGCTGGATTGTTTCAATCCATAAGTGGACGCCTCAAACGAGTTGAGAAAGTATTCTGTGGTTTGAAACTATTTGAACCATTCCATGTATATTCTTTGAGAACTTACATGTCAATCTTCATATCAATGTCCTTATGGAGAAACACTAACCACATTCATAATGCTGCAATCAATTGCAGGGTGTTTGAGAGAAACCTTGCACTGTAAGGCATGCATTATATCTCATTATATCGTCCATCTCATTACGCCTCATTTCCCACTAGTAACACTACAGGATTACCTTGGGTAGTGTAGAAACTATAGATCCAAAACACATTTTGGTAAGAAATTAAACTTGGATTGTAATTTCGGTTGTCCAATCAATTCTACGTTATCACTAATCAACATAACATAGTTTGTTATTGTCGCTTTTTATTTATGTCGATATTTACCATATAAGTGAAAACATCATCGGTGATAATCTCATTCCAATTCCATATCTCAACCAAACTTGTATACTGAACCAAGAACTTCAAGTCCTGAGAGTAAGCTGGATTAATCTCATGAGATAGAAATGATTGAGACAGCGATCGAGTATGGATTCATTTTGTGTCGTGACCTTTCTCTTCTACAGAAGTGAATCCTATGAATTGAGTGATATGTTGTGCTTAGGCCATTATTGTATCAACCAACAAAGCGGCCAAACTATTCTTCAGAGGTGGCACATTCTTCGGGGATGTTAACTCAACATCCATTAAATACGTTTATCCTTGCTGGCATGTTTATAGCTAGTATAATGTCTCGCCATTTTAGCTAGATCACATGAATGCGTCTGGAGCAACATTCTGAAAGTTAGAATACTTCGCACTTGCTCATCACACTTGTGCGTAGGCCTGGCCCAGGCCTAGTGCTACAAGGGCAACTGTCCAAGGCCCAAAACTGAAAGGGGCACCACAAAAAAAAAAAAAAAAATTACAAATAATTAGGTATAAAAAAAATGTCCATAGCCCAAAATAGGTATAAAAAAAATTACCCAGCCTAAAATAGGAGTTGAGGGCAAGAGCCCAAGTTTGACAATACATAGAAAGGCCCAAATTTTGAGCATTGAAAAAAAATAATAACATAAGGGGCCCAAATTTTGATTCCCCACCCTTACTTTGTTTCCCCCACTGCCCTGCATCTGTTCTTTTCTCCCAAGCTTTGCAAAATTGATAAATCCCTACCCATTTGCCATTGCAATCTCTCTCTCTCTCTCTCTCTCATTGAAATTGGACCGCACGATGACCTCTGCGACGATGACCTCCAGGAATCAGGTATGCTTCACTTTGCAAACCCTCAATCCACTTTCGAATTTATTTCCCTAATTTTCTGTTACCATTTTGAATTCCATCTACTTCCTTCTCTCCACCCACACTTTGTACTCCTCAGAGTCTTCTCTGTTAGAGAAGCATCTCAGTTCTTTAACTCCCACGACTACCCTTCTGTTATGAACCCAATTTGCAATTGAGGTTTATGCTTGTAATTGAGGATTTTACTTGTTATTAGGGGAATTTGTTAGAGATGCCCAATTTGTGCTAAAGGAGCCCCATCCCAAAAAATGAACCAATCTATTTTTATTACTTTCAATTTTGGTTTTTGTTTAGTTGCTTTGATTATGTTACTAAATATCAAATTTGGTACATTTTTTGGGTTTAAAATTTTGAGGAGGTTGTTTAGTTTGTTTGTCATTGTGATTGATATGAAACATTAATTACTTGTCTTTGTGGATTTGCAGATGGATACCAGTGAAGATTTCGAAAGCGTTTTTCTGGAAATGTTGCACAGGGAGATTTGTGTTGGCCACTATTTGCTTTGTGTTGGCCAATCCTTACAAGGTCAGGGGTAAATTGATGAATACCTATATTTTATATGATTGGATGAATATCTGATTGGATTGGGATGTATTGGATGTGTGTTTAATGCGTTATGTGATTGGTTTTTTTTTTTTTTTTTTTTTTTTGTAGCTGCTACACCAAAACAAATTAAAGAGTTGATGAAGGTTGATGGGCTTACTAATGATGAAGTCAAAAGCCATTTGCAAGTTTGTATGAGTGATTATCCATCTATTTTGAATCATAATTTGGTTGATGTGAATAAAATTTTACACATACATCAGAAATTGGAAGCCATTTTGCATGCTATTAGTGATGAATTTTTTTACACATACATGTGATTATCCTCGTTAAATCTTTTTTTTAAACATATGTTTACGTATTAAAAAAAAAGGCACATTTTGAGCTTTTGCACTGGGCACCAAAAAACTCAGGATCGGCCCTGCTTGTGCAGTACAGAAATCGAGATGAGACATAATGGGTAATGTCTAGGCAAATTTGCGCTGTTATCCAAGAATGTTGACGTTCTTATCTCCCCCTAACGGCAAGAAAATTGTCTCTTTGAAGTGACAATTCCTAAAATGAGCGGTAAAGAGATTGCATGCAAGGGCTTTAAAGAGTTAGTGTGAAGAAGAATCATAATCGACAAAGATTCACATCCTTCTTTGAGGATCCAAACTGGTACATTGCGGTGGCGCAACTTGGTACAGAAAATGCACACCCAAAACGGGTAAGTACAAAACATCAAGTTCATACCCAGTAACCAACTGTAATGCTAAAAATGGTTAGGTGACAATTAGCCTTAAATCAAGCTAACATAGCTACATACAAGATTGCATGGTCCTAGGCAGAAACCGAAAGCTTAATGTGTTCACCAAGGTCCGGGAGATCAATTAAATTGCGCTTTATGATCGCTTTGCGAGACTGTTTTTGGTGAACATGGGGAATTCAATGTTTAATTATAAACCCAAAAGACATGCAATACTCACTAAAGCATCGTCAATATAAACTCTCTGGCATTATCTAGTATTCCAGACTTTATAAGATAATCAGGGTGGTGATCCTCTCAAAATTGGCTATGAGGTTTAGCAACAATGTGTGTAGACAAACATGTGACCATTTTGTCAATACATCAACCAAAACCATAAGTATTTATATGGTCTGCATTTTGGTTAAATTATTCCACAATTATTACCTTGAATCCATTGTGAAAAGAAAGACGTTCCAAATCTTTGCGAGGGATGATATAGAAATCAAATTTCCCAAACGAGCAGGCTTGGCAAAGTGTGCTTGTAGGCACATGATCCTTACCCGAAGTAAGGAGGTGCGTCATGACATCATTGTTCGACCTAAGTGTCCTAAATGGTTGTGTCGAAGCAAGTAAATTGCTCGAATCACCAGGCTCTAAGCTGGCTACATGTGGCGCGTCCTAATTGGAAGGTAGCTCATTGGCCCCAAAATATAGCTTCGGGCTTCATACTCTGGATGCAGTGCAAAGATGTTCCACTCTATTTTCTTCAGTGGTTTCATTCATGATCATTGTTCTCTCGAATATCCTTAAGGCTCAACGACGTTCTTCTGGAACGGGGAGAATATAAGGTCTCTATAATGGTAGTTCAATACCATGCATACAACGAGGAGCGTGCCAATGCTATTAATCAGGTTAAATAGACTTAAAGTCTTAGCTAGAGATGTGATTTAAGTATAAAGTTAGTGTGCGTAGTATTGCATTCATCTAGAACTAACTTACTGACATTTGTACCTAATCATGTGTTAATTGGATTCGGTCACATGTTTAAGAAATAGGATTCAATTAACTTATATTCGAGGAATATCCATAACATTATCCATAAACTAAAACAAACACCAAACTTGAATCGAACAACATAGAAAATTATTCACAAAATAAATGAAAGTGACTAAGGTGGATTTGGCCAATATGGTCATCCATGTCAAAATTCTCTTTACCACATTTGTTA
Organism: Pyrus communis; assembly: GCF_963583255.1. Lineage (NCBI taxonomy): Eukaryota > Viridiplantae > Streptophyta > Magnoliopsida > Rosales > Rosaceae > Pyrus > Pyrus communis. Next base: position 25,385,876 of record NC_084816.1, read on the forward strand.
GGTGGAGCAAAATTAGTCTCACATATTGACTATGAGAATGGTACTTCTCAACAACATTGGTGGGAGCACGAAAGAGTGCATACCCAAGGATCTATTCCATCAAAATGAAAGTAGATTCTGCAATGTTGAGTTTCGGAGATATTGTTCATGATTCTTGAAGTTTTAGGTCTTATGTGCCAAAGATCACGCTTCTGGCTATAATGCCACACCTTGGCAGACCCTAATTATACCATATGTTGTAAAAACAAACCGTAGAGTGGGTGAGAGAGAGAGAGAGAGAAAAAAAAAAAAACTTGAGTTCGAAAGGTTTTAGTTGAACCATATGAGTCTGTTCGGCACATCCTTACCCCAACCTATCCCAGCAAAAATTGCTGGCTGCAGTTCATAGCCTTGCAGCAAGCTGCAGGCTTTTGGGTTTCTCAAGGACACATGCTGCATAACAGCCCAGATGGATGCAGATGGCAGCAGGCCGAAAAGAAAGGGTAGGGGTATGGCCCAACAAGCATTAGGCTTACTGGTCATGCGGGCCGAGGCATGGAAGGGAAAAGCCCAACACGTGGCTGGCTCAAGACCGATGCGAGAAAAGTCCAGCGATGCCCTAACTTCTGGGATGGGTCGTGGGCGTGAAGTCCAGCACCAAGAACCCAGGCAGTAGACTTGGTCCACTGCATGCAGCAAGCCCAGAGGACTGCTGATGCAAGACTGACGTCATGATCACGTTGTCCTTGTCCCTAGCTTAAGCTGTACACCAACCAAGCACGGCTCGTAGGCATGGAAAACGAGTCGTGTTTGTCGTGTTTCATGTAACATATGTTATCTTAATGAGTCGTGTCGTGTCACATCTGTTATCTTAACAGGTCGGATCACTTTATCCAATAGATAAAACGACCCGACCCGTTATGACCCATTAAGATTTTTTTTTTTTTCCTTAAATTTGCACATACCACATTGCCACATAAATATTACTTCAAAACATAAAAACACATTTGTCGTTAAGTACTACATCTACACTCCAAAATAAGAGTCTAATAAAAAAAAACCAATACACTAATAGTCTACTACAAAATATCAAATGTGCAAGGGTATGCAAAATGAAGCAGTTTTTCTTTTCAAGGTTGTGAAGCCTTTCTTAAAAGTTAAAACCTTGCCAATGAAACTTAAAGTTTGCATGTTGTTACTTTTACAGAATCCTTCATTTTTCATCAATTGTCATGGGGAAATTGTATTGGAACTTTGGCTTGATTTATTGCTTTAAGAGTTATGTTGATAATGTTTTCCACATCAGAACTCTCTTCCGCATAAACTAAGTATAGAAAAACCAAACATTATAAACTATTAAAATTATGAGAAGTTTATCAAAATAATTATGAAAATAAATAAAACAATAGTACTATACAATTTAAAATATATTACCTCATTTTTCAAATTTTCTAAATTTAATTTAATATATATAATTATTATAGTTTTTTAGGAGTTATCAAATTATTAAATTAATATTTTTCTTATCGTGTATCGGGTTACCCACATATATACTTGGACCAACCTATTATCTTAACATATTATCAGGTTACCTGTTAACTACCCAATTCGTTATCGTATCAACTTGATAACCTGTTAATTTTGTGTCCAGTTAACAAGTTATGTCAGAAATCACTAGGCCTAACGACTCATTGTTGGTTTGGCCCGACTTGGAGGGTTTAGGGTTTTGAAAACCCTGATTGCCTCTATTTTCTTTCGATTCTTTGACTCACAAATTCTACTTAGCGATTTTATAAATTGCATTATGCATAAACATATATATATATATATATATATATATATATTGACAAATATATGAACATGTCCAATGTGTATATGTATATATATGTGTGTGTGTGTGTATGTAAATGTAGGGGGTTCATGTATCATGGAAATTTTTTTCTTGTTTCATGGTTGTTTAAAATATCTTACTTTATTTTAAAGAACTTGATTGGCGGAAAACAATTCAGCCTTTGAATTTGTAAAGATCCTTCTCGGAAAGCCAGAATTTCATCTCCAATGCATTGTATCACATCGAACATAGAAAATTTAAATTGAATCAATATAGATCAATTCAATAAAATAATAATGTAATCATAAAAAGAATGATTAAAATGTAACTCCCTTGGAATATGAACAAACTTTTTTTAGCGCAGCGTCAAACGCGTGTTGATAACGTGTTGTGTGCCTAGTTTAACTGAACAATATAAAGGACAGAGAGAGCGGGTGCGACAACAATAGAGAGAAGACAGAGATGTGTGATTCTGAGGCGTGTGTTATTTCACCCTATTGTGTCTTTATTTATAATCGTAGGGAAGGTAAATTCCTTACTCCGATAGGATTACAACTCTAATTGGATAATATTTAGGGTTAGTTTGGTATTGCTGTGCTTTTTATAAAAATTGCTTTAGTTGTTCTGTAAGAATAAACTGTTATAAAATAAAACAGTTATGGTTTTGGTAAATTTTTCTTGTGAAAGTGCTTTTAACAAAAAAAATAAAAAAATAGTGTTTGTTTAATAACTTTTGTATAAAAATATTGTAACTATATTAAATGATTAAAAAAGATATGATGCTAAATATAATATAATTTTTTTTATAAATTATTTAATTATTATCTCTCTCTAGAACTGTCTTATCCCCTCATCTTATTTAATTATAACATCTCTCTGAACTCACATCTCCTTGTTGTTTCCGTCTTCTTCATCTTCTTTATTTTCTCCGTATTCTTCCTTTATCCAAGTTCAGTCAAATTCACAGCTTTCTCTAGTCCGATCAAGATGAAGAGGTTGACGACGACGACATGGATGGGTTTAGGTGGTTTGGGCGTTGCGTGTTTAGGGAGGTGGGTGGGATCTGGGTTAGCAAGTGAACAGTGCTGGAGCACGTGCTGTACAGTAGAGATTTTAGTTTCCTCAAAGATGATAAGGTTGAAGGATGTGAAGAACAAAAAGACCATGAAGATGAGAAACCAGAGGAACAAGAAAGCTAAAATAGATCCGTGCTTTCACTAGATGCAGAGGAGAAGTCTGAAATCCAAGGCTTCGACGAAGTTTTTTCTTATCTCGGTGCAAGATTAATGGCTAGCGAAGTTTCTGATGCAGAGGAGAAATCTAAAATCCAATTGCTCAGACTGGACAACGACGGTGGAGAGCAGAGCTGAGAGGAAAGAGGAAGAGGGTAGGATTGCCATTTTAGAAAAATTCATTTAATGGCACTGTTGATCTATGTTTTGAAAAAATAAAAAAAAAATAAAAAAATAAAAAATAAAAAAAGTTGGTTTTTTAAAGTTGGGTTATGGAACTTTCGAGTGTGTTTTATTTTATTTTATTTTTCTTAATCTAGAATTGGAAAAAAAAAGAAAAAAGCTGGAGTTGAATATTTAATAAATAGTTTAAGAGATATGGTATAATCTCACAAGGAAATCTAAAATAACATAAGATTTACATAATTACATTCCTAAATAGAACTGTTATTAGTACTTCACAAATTTCATTCTACACTCCTCACAAGTATATTTTTCTTTTTAATTATAGAAAGTTTGGAGTGTAAAAAAATTTTTGGAGTGCCAATAACAATTTCCTTCTTAAAAATTGCAACATATTTTAAATTTTCCACACCATGATTGTAGTTGTAGTACTCAATAAAAAAGAATTTTAAGATGTTAATGTTCAGTAAATTAGAATGAAGTTTTTCATTTAATTATGTAATGAAATAATATACGTACTTAATAGTTGAATGTCGTGTCGGGTAACATGTTAATTTAACAGGTCGAATTTGTGTTTGAATGTTTCAACCCGTTAGTTTAGTGGGTTAACATAATACAATTTATTAAAATAACAGGTTAACATTAACATGTCAAACACGATCCGTTTATAATCTAAAAGTGTAAGTTCTTTCCTCGAGAAAGTCATCTTTTTTACCACGTGAGCATATTGTGGCGATTCACACAGAATTCCTCATCTATGAGAGCTATCCGAATCAATCATGCAACTTGGTTCCTGTAGTTTCCAAATTTCTTGAATTCGAAGACAACGGTCAATTCCTGTAAATTACTTGTACGAAATTGTAACACATATCTTGAGAACTACTGAAAGACCCTAAGCCTTGGTGACATTCCACCAACCGGGACCATGGTCTCGAGATCCTAGCACCCAACCCAAGAGGCTTGCACCCAGGCCAGACCTCGAGGCACCAACCCTAGAACCAAATCGCGTTATCCTAGCGCCCACCCACATGGCCAAATATACTCACCAAACAAGTGACATTAGTTTAATTGTAGCGAGGTTTCTAAATTTTATCCAAGTGACATATTAGTTTAATTGTAGTGAGGTTTCTAAAATTTATTCTTAGTTTAAGGGAAGCGTTATTAGCAATTCAAAAATCTCATTCTACACTTCTCAGAAGTGTATTTTTCTTTCTAAATATAGAAAGTTTGGAGTGTAGAATGAGAATTTTGGAGTGTCAATAACAATTCCCTAGTTTAATATTAGTTTCTGAACTCTCATATTAATTTCTTTAGTTCTCGAACTTACAAATGTGTTACATTATTGATCATTTTCACTAACGCTGTCTTTTCTTTTTTCTGTTAAATTTAGGAGTACATAAGAACTTCAACTTAAAACATCAAAACAATAGAAGAAGCTAAAAAACAAATGAAAATTTATAAATTAATATCTAAACTTAAAACAAAATGAAATTTGAAATATTAAAATACAAATAGCAATTGGTTGGACTTTAGCAACTTATAAATATTAGGCAATGCGACTTCAAAGTTGGTAGCAGATCGAACTATGGCTGAACTTAAACAGCTAACAAATCACTTATTGAACTGCGAAAAAAGAAATCCTATGTATTAAATTTTCTTACACAAAAAAGAGTCTGATTTTTTTTCATTTCTCATTTTTAAATTTATTTTTAGCATTGTGAGATGAAGTTCCTAATATACTCTTAAATTTAACGGAAAAATAAACGACGCTAGTGAAAAAGATTAATGGTACAAACACATTGTAAAGTTCAAGAACTTAATCAACTAATACGAAAGTTCAGAGACTCAAATTAAACTACCGATAGAGTTTAAAGAACATCGTTACAATTAAGCCTTCAAAAAATTTTATGTGGTGGTGAAAAAACTGGTACAATACAATTAAACTTAAGACTTCTTGCTTACAAATGAAAAGATATACCATTAGATCATAATATTAAATAACATTCCAAACACACCCTTAAGATTACCATTTTTTACGGCACAATTGGTCCCTTTTTCAGTGCATAAAATCTGTTCCACGGAACGGGGCTACTTTGACATGTTGCATTGCGTAAGACGTGAGGTCATCAAATTCAAAAGACATCTTCTCCTGCAGATGAGTTTGATAGCACGAAATCACATAGCATGGTCGTTTTCAACTTTAAAAAACAGACGAACACTCACACAAACCCATTCCCACAGAGAGATCTACTCACTTCATACTGTATGCATACATAAACATACCATACTTCAGTCACATCACTCGTTAGTGTCACAAACCAGTAGATGCATCGAAGATTTTTGTCACACAATTCCCAGATTGGCTAAGTAAATGGATGTTGTTTGAGTTTCAGCGTGCAAGTTTAATAGCTTTTACCAGCTACCAAAAATATAATTAGAGTACAACAGATCACCAACCGCTCCAAGTTTGCTTTCGGATATTGAGTAAAGTTGTTGATGAGTTTCTAAGTCTCGAAACCAGCACCGGAAATGTTCTTTGAACGACAAAGTTCACTCAAGAAGTCCATTGGTGAACCAGGAGACCCAGCACCGACTGTCGAAGCCATTAACTAAAGATAGCCATTCCAGACATTATATTGTGAGAGAGAGAGAGAGAGAGAGAGAGAGAGAGAGAGAGAGAGAGATTTCATAATCACCTGATGAGGAAGAAGGAAGGGACCCCATGCTGAGCTGCTTCCTGTGTACATTACTGGTCTTTCTGAAACATAAAAAATATAGAATAAACCATCCAAATTGCAAGAATCACTCACAATACGATTACTAAATGATGCATGCTTAACTGAGGTTCGTTTCAAGACCCCTCCTTGACTCCTTTATTCCTTCCCACTCCTTAACAATTCATTATCTAGCCCTTTTATTTTTATTTTTTTTCTTATCAGAAATCAGATTTCTCCTTTCTATCATTGCCAGGAAGGTTCTCCATATTCCTCCAACCCATTGCCCCTTCTGCTTTTCATAGAATTAAATCATTTCATATAACCATCAGCTTTACTCTTAGAAAATTGCAGAAAAACTCCATTTTGTTAAATATTCTTTGCACTCCCTTCCCTTTAGATGATCAATCAAATCCGATGGAAAGTCCTCAGCCTACTCCTCTATGTGATTAGGACGAAGTTGGCAGAGGATGGATCCCCTGTAAAAAGGGTAATTCTCACTTTAGTATTTTCAAGTATCGGGAAATTTCAACCTTCATAACAAAAATTTTATTCGTCCGACTTTCATACAAAAAATTTGAATTTTGTGACACTTTCATACTTCCATTAGCCTTTCTATCAGGAGCTCGATTAACTGATAACGTGGCAAGCCACTGGACAATGACTGTGCGAAAAAGTGGGTGAGCCCCACTGGCATTTTTTTTATTTTTGGAAAAAAAAAAAAAAAAATTAAACCCAAATTGTCTTCAACCTTAGACTGTGGAAACCGACGAGGAAAACCCAAATCATCTACGTCACCAGAACCCAGAACCCACATAGAAGGCCAGCTCAAAACCCAAAACCCACATCCTCCACTTTACCAACTCAATTCCCAGTTCAGATTCACTAAAACCCTTCTCGAAAATCCTTCTTACCAAGTCGAGGGTCGATCTTCGAAACAAGATTTGTGGCTCGCTCACCGAGTCAAACCCCAACCACCCTTCCAAATCCCTGCAAATTCAGATCATGGAAATTCGAGGAAAGTCGCTCACCGAGTCTGTGGAAGCCTTAATCATGGAAATTCGGATCTTTTATGTGACCTGGAGAAACCCATTTGGGAGAAGAATGTTGAGGAGCTAAGAGTGGCAATGGACGGTGTGTTTGTATCTGGGTTTTAGGGCGATCCAGTTGAAGAAGCAGAGGGCGGTTTGGGGTCAAGGTTAGAGTGAAGACAGAGGAGACATGGGAAGGGGATATGGAGGGGCTAGTTGGTTGAGGGAAGGGTGGCACTGCCAATTGGGACAGCAGAGAATGGTGAAGAGCTGAGAGGAGAGATCGTGCGGTTCAGTGGAGAGGGGAAGAGGAGCGGCAGCAGCAGAGGAAATGGAAATAAGGGTTTGAGGAGGAGGAAGAGGAAGGGTTCACGTGGGTGGCAGATAATGGCCATGGGTTTTCTCATCATCTTCTTCGGGCATTGGAGGAGGACCTGACCCAATTCACTTCATGGTATATGGATCAGGTGTTTGAGTTGTAAAGTGGGAGGAGGAGGAGGAGGAAGAAGAAGAAATGGTGTTTGAGTTGTAGAGTGGGAGGAAGAAGAGGACCCGACCCAATTCACTTCGTAGTATACGGACCAAGAAATAGTCTTTGAGTAGTGCAATGGGAGGAGGAGGGAGTGGGAGGACCTAACTCGCTTCATGGTATATGGACCAAGAAATGGTGTTTGAGTTGTAGAGGAGGAGGAGAGAGAAGGAGGACCCAATGCACTTCATGGTACAAGAACCAAGAAACGGTGTTTGAGTTGTAGAGTGGGATGAGGGAAGAGGAGGAGGAGGAACTTCCTCCTTCTTCTCCTTATCCTCAGAAGAAGAGGACGTGCCCAAAGTGCCATGTTGTAGAGTGGGACAAAAAAAAAAAATTTATTTTTATTTGTTTTATATGTCCACATGGGGCCCACAGTGCGACTTTCTGCACAATCATCGATAAGTGGCATGCCACGTCATTAGTTAATTGAGCCCCTGACAGAAAGGCTAACGGAAGTATGAAAGTGTCATAACACTCAAACTTGAGGAATGAAAGTGGGACAAAAAAAACTTTAGGTATGAAAGTTGGAATTTCATGATACTTAAGGATAGTAATATGAGAATTAGGCCTAGTTTGGTACTGAGGTGATTCTGAAAAAAGCTGGTATAAAAAAAAGCTGGGAGCTGTTTTTGTGTTTGGTAAACATTCAGCTTTAGCTTTTTTTCACAGTTTTGGGTGAAAAAAAGCCAAAAACAAGAAGCTGCAAAACCTAGCTTTGAAAAACCGGCTTTTTTTCACATCTGTTTTACATAAAAGTTTACCAAACACTATAATACTGCTTTATTTTTTTTTCAAAAGCACTTTTACAAAAAAGTTTACCAAACTGCTTTATTTCACAGCTGCTTATTCTCACAGCACAGCAGAAACAACTTTTTTTTCAAAGCACATCAATACCAAACCAGCCCTTACTCTAATAAAAAAACTCTTGTAGTCAACCTATTGCTCCATCCAAACACTGTTAAAGCTTGTGCTCTGAACCACCAAACAATTAATTACTCTCAGCCATCTTTAATATACACTGCTGATATATTTCCTCCATTTATAGCAAAATTTTGCATAAGAACTATTTTGTGTGATTGAATGGAAGTATACCATACATGCATCAATTTGGACATCTTAATGCATGTCTTTGCTTTCATGTAGAGTATGCACCAAATTTTGAAAATAAGGAACATTCTTCCACTGACCTGGTAGATCTACAGATGGATCGTTGAAGCAACGCATTGCAGCTGCCCAACCTGCATTTGAAGACATGCAATTATTAACCAATTCAAACCTCATACAAGTAATCACTGAAAAAGAAAAAAACAAAAATACACCCCTTTAGTCTTTTAGTTAATCATGCACAAAGTCCCAGCAAACTTTTATGCATAAATAATTTTAATCCAAGCTCCAAAGAAAATACTCTTAGGTCAACTAATGGTTGGTAATCTTTACTTTCTTTGTAACTTTCTAAAATGTCAAAAGAAACGTGGGTGGGGTTCAGGGGCTTGCAACATTATTTTCACTTTGAACTTTTTGTGAATGACAATTGGAGAAAGGAATCACCTGCAAGAATTTAAATGTACAACCTAAACCCTAAATCCTAAACTTATTTTATATAAAAATACTAACAATATGAAAGGAGGATGTCAATGTGGGCATCATAACCTATTTTCTATTGCATGTTACTTTCAATCATCAAGTTGAAATATCACGGATCACCTCAGGACCCTTGCTGATATCATTTGCACAAAATTGTATGGCAGAGCATAAATAGGCTGATGAAAAAAGAGCCAAAACAAAGTAATTCCTGTATTGACATATAGCAATTCCTTTTCAAGAAACTGTTGACACATACGACTATGTAAGAGCTGGAAAGCTTCACTCGTGCAACACCCCTCTAGAGCTATTAACCCCCGAGAGTTCTCATTCAGAAGACTGCTGCTGCTTCCATCTCCATGATCCATAACAGAAATATTTCTTGAACTAGAAATTTGACTCTTCTCCAGATCACTCCCGCCATGAGGATTGTTAGTTCGATCAAACCGATCTGAAACAGTAACTTATAACCACATTAGATATGTAACCCTAAAAATGTCACAATTTCCTCGACCACTCAACTTCTGGTAAACAAAAGAATAATAAGATATGTACAAATAAGTCAAAAGAAACAGCCAACAACAGCCTTTGGGACTAAAGACAGCTCCTCCTACTTAAGAACAAGGGTTGAGACACACCTTAGTACCTATTTGTAAAAATACCAAACTGTGGAATTACAGTAGAAAAAAATTGATAGGTCTCACTATAGGAAAACGTGAAATGATAAACATTAAGTAATAGTTGAAACTAATTAAACAATAAATGGAACATTGTAAAAATAAAATAGAATACCCTAGATATGAGAGATGGTACACTTTGTTATATCAAATTATTTGAGATATATGTACTGACATAAAAAATAGAATTGACAGATACTAATGATTTCCTGATAAAATTAGCATTAGAATAAGGATTAAAACTAATTAATGTTGTTGCTGTTTGTATCAGTGCTAACTGCTGAAAGAAATAATGAAAATATACATGACTTCTGATGGTTCCCAATGACGTAGACATTCTTAAGAAGCATGAAGAATGCATAAGAATCAAAGGGTTAAATAATTATCGAGCTATAACAAAGAATAAACGCAGTGCAAATTCACCAAAGACACTTAACATAACAATAACCAACAACTCAGGAGCAAAGGAACTCTAAACAAATCGCTTGTTAAGTGATTTCAGGATCTGTAATGCAAAATTATGAAATAAGTAGAATGTAAAGAGGATGGAAGAAGAAAATCTTGTAAGTATTATGTGTGATAAAATCCACAATGGACTAACCGGGATTATATAGTATTCGTTTAACTATTCTCCAAGGGATGAATGTTAGGCTTTAAGAGCATGAGCAACAAATATTGAATGTTAAAATGGATGGTAAGAGTGATTAGAAGAAACAAGATGATAAAACATTATCAGCAACAAATATTAATGACAGATTTACACAACTAAGCTTAGAAAGTTAGTACATAAACCAAATTAAGGAAATTAATATAAGAGGTACTTGATTAAGAATCTGATGAAGACTCACACATGATAAAGTAATATGTAAGGATCTAAAAGATATAAGATTTAATGGAAATTTGGTATATTAATCAGTGTTTTAAAAGGCCAAGGCGAAGCCAAGGGATTTAATGGATAGCCTTGCCTAGGCGATAGAAGTGAGGCAATTGCCTCACGGTACCTAAGATTATTATAGTCCTTAATAAAAGTATGATATAATACTTTCTAAGACAAATATTCATTGTCATTCAAGGCTTGTTTTATCCAATGGGCGTTGTAATGTTTTAAAAAAACATTTTACAATTATTTAAATATTTAATAATATAAGAAAAATGAGAAAAGGAAAGGAAAAAGGAAAATCTGATGAGTCTATGCAAGTCAGGTTCACTGCAGTTCTAACTGTCTATACTTCCATTTCCGTCATAGAGAATTGAGGCTGAGAAGATTTTAAAACCTTGCACCAACCTTACGCCGCCTAGTCTGGTTGGGCAGAGGCCTTTTTTAGATATCCCCACCCAAGAAAGCGCCTAGGCGAGTATCAAAACTAGTTTTTTAAACCATTTATTGAGCAAATGATTCATTTCAATACCTTAAAGATAAGTTACACAACTATCTATAGTTACACATTAGGAAAGCCAAAAGTTACTAAGAAAATTTAAAATTACAGTAGTAACTTTCTATCTAACTTTTGACTCTTTTGAATTAATAACACATCTATGGACTTTATTATCCTCTTCACACCCCCTCAAGCTAAATGGAGACGGCTGAAGAGAAAGCTTAGATCGAAGTTGGAGAAACCCTTGCCAAGGAAGAGATTTAGTGTGAATGCCTGCTAGTTGATCCTGACAGCATACAAATTGAACAGTAAGAAGCTTTGCCAAAACCAGCTCTTGGATGTAATGATAATCTATTTCCACATGTTTGGTTCTAGCATGAAAGACAAGATTGGAAGCCAAAGCAATAGCTGAGATGTTGTCAACCAAATCTGAGGCAATGCAGGTAGTTTAAAGCTAATATCAGTGAACAGTTGACAAATCTAAGTGATTTCAGCAGCAGTATGGGCTAATGATCTGTACGAAGCTTCTGTGGATGAACGAGCAACTGTATGTTGCTTCTTTGCACTCCAACTTATCATGGATAGATTGAACTGCCAAAGTAAGTAAGATCCTTATAATAACTGGTTTGGCCACTGGGTTAAATGTGTCACTGAAATCAATACCTTCCTCTTGATTGTAGCCCTTAGCTACTAATCTGGCATTATATCTGTCCACAGAACCATCTGGTTTCTTCTTAATTCTAAAAATCCGTTCATATCCAGCAAGGTTTTGAGAAGAGGAGGAAGTAGGGTCCAAGTTCCTGTATTTAGCAAGGCATTAAACTCATCTTGCATGGCTACCCTCCAATGAGGATACTTGGAGGCTTGCAGGTAAGTGGAAGGAACATATTCAGTGTGTAGATGAGAAGGCAGGGGATGTTTAGTTGCAGTGTAGGCTTTGGGTTTGAAAATGCCAGATTTAGACCTAGTTTGCATAGGATGGGTAGAAGTGACAAGTTGTGATGGAGGTAAAGGTGTAGGGATAGGTTCTGGTTGAGATACAGATGCAGGAGAAGGTTCTACTGGAGGATTAATGGCAGATTCGGGTGTGGTTGAATGTGATGATGATTGAGGTAAAGAGGCAGGGAGGGTTGAGTTGAGAAGTGGTGTTTGGAGGTAGGATATAGGTGAGGAAAGGTGAGGGAGAAGGAAGAAGAATTGGATGTTGGGATAGATCGTGATAATTTCAAAGGGGTAGTACTATGGAAAGGAAAAGAGTCTTCATCAAAGTAAACATGTCTAGAGATGTAAACGCTGTTAGTAAGAGGATCTAGACATCTATATCCTTTGTGGGTTAAACTATAGCCAGTAAACACACATTGCGTACTCTTGGCTTCTAGTTTGGATTTGGTATAAGGTTTTAACCAGGGATAGCAACTGCAACCAAACACTCTAAGTTGACTGTAACCTTGTGATTTCTTAAAAAATTGTTCCCATGGTGATGGTTTAGAAAGAGGGGATAGTTTGTTGATGAGATAGACAGCAGTAAGGAAGGCTTCTACCCAGAAGTGATGTGGTACTTTGGAAGCTATTAACAGAGTCCTTGCAGTTTCTACAACATGTTTGTGCTTCCTTTCAGCACAACCATTTTGTTGTGGGGTGTAAGGACAGCCAAGATGTTGAATGTCATGAAGGGCAAGATGCTACTTAAAATTAGAACTAAGAAATTCACCCCTTGAATCAGATCTTAAAGTACCAATTTTGTTACCAAACAGATTCTCAACAAGAGCTTGGAATTGAAAAAATGTAGCAAAAACATCCGATTTATTCTTGAGAGGATACAACCAAGTGTACTTAGTAAAATCATCAAGTATTTATAGTTACACTTTAGGACAGCCAAAAGTTTCGTAGGAAAAGCAAAAGAATATTTACAGTAGTAACTTTCTAACTTTTGACTCTTTTGATTTACTAACACATCTATTGACTTTATTATCCTCTTCGACACTGATATTAATAAAGCCTCAAAATGCCATAAAACTTGTCACCTTCATCTCCATTGAAAATTAGGGTCCATTTGATAACCATTTCATTTTTACCGTTCACATGAAGAAAAAAAAAGAAGTGAAAATGAAACATGAAAACTTGTTTGGCAATTAACTTCAATTTTTTTTTTTTTTTTCACTTTTAAACCAAACCAAATTATGAGAACTAAAATCAATTTCAGATGCTAGCTTTCGTTTCTATTTAGTTGATTTTTTTTGCACCTCCTTTCTCATTCACCAATATTACATCACAAAAAATGCATTGCATTTTATTTCCAAAACCCGGTATATGTGACCTCCCAACTTGGACCCAGGCGCTCCACTCTGCATTGGGCTGCAGATGAGCCTGAGCCCCAGGACCCTGGGACATGGTCCCAACCCAAAATTCACAAATAAGGAAATTTCATTCCCAAAATTCACAAACAAGGAAATTTTAATTTCCAATTCCACATAAAAGAGCATGTCGCTTTATCGTGGAGGACAGCAATCATGCTGATTCTCCTTCCTTAACAACTAACTAATTAAGCCACTAACAAAATCACTCTACTAAAAAAATAAAATGTAAAACCACAAACAGTTACCAAACAAACTTTAGTTTTATTTTTATTTGAAAACAGAAATCAATTACATGTTTGCAATTTTTAAAAAAATTTACTAGAAATTGAAAACTAAATGAACGGTTGATGACCATTTCGGTTTAAGTTTTTGTTTGGTATCGATAGCTTTCAGTTTTCAGTTTTCAAAAACTCAAATGGTTATCTATCGGACCCTCAGATAATTTAGCGTAAAATAGATTAAGGTACATGTGGAAAAGGTGAAGTTACCTGCGGATTTGCGTCTGTTAAGAGGACGATTCCTGAAATGAATCAAATGAAATGCAAACAATTAACTAGTTTTCAATTAACTACTGAATTAATTTGATTTTAATAATATTGTTTTAAAGAAAAAAGGAACCACACCCACATGGAAGAACGAAACGAATACCTCTGATTGGGAGGAGCATAGCGCTTCACGACCGCCCCTGGATCTGCTGCGGCTGCTGCCGCTGATGGAGGATTTTCCAGCATCCGTGGGTCAGTGTGATGACTATCACCCACACCCACCAAAAGACACAAGAACTCAGAAGCTCGAACTCCTCAGCAATGAGAGATGGGATATTGGTTGTGTGTATATTGGGAATTTTTTAAAATACCCCTTTTTTAGAACAAATGAACTTTTGCCCTTGTTTTCAGAATGGGATAATTGTAGCATGATACCTCAACTTTAGCTTAATTGGAATTTTGATCCCAAGCTAAAAATTGGTGAGTATCTATCTTAGAACTTATAATAGTGTGAATCCGTAGTCTTTTGGATAATTCCGTTAGAATTTCTAGTCATTTTTTATCCATTTAAATCTTTTTGTTTTGAATGAAAGTTCTAACATGGTTGGCGAAAGTGATTAATGATCCATATTATAACAAGTTCAAAGATAATACTCATTAATTTTTAATTTCAAAAACCAAAACTCCAATTCAGCCAAAGTTCAGGAACTATTGCTTTAATTTTCTTTTTCAAAATTTGCAGAAGAATGTTGCTAAACTAACCTAGTTATACTATTTTCTCCCTCTCTTTTTAATTAAAATATTAATAACGTATTTATCCCTTCATAAAAAAATAACTTTTTAATCCTCATTTAATTAACTACTGAAACATTGAAAGAAATTTTTAAAAAATAATAAATAAATAAATGAAAAAAAAAAGGAGCTTTATATATAGAGATCAAAACTTTTACTATATTTCAAGGAACTCCATTAGTTTTTAAACATGTCAATGAGACATAATAATATAAAAGCAATTCAAGCTCAGCTCAAAAATATGAAAACAATGTTTTAAAATATTAGCCATACCCCTAGGGTGCGTTTGTTTCACCGGACTAACTCGGACTGGACTAACTCGGACTGGACTAACCTTAGGAACTAAGCTGGATTGGCTTAGACTAGACTAAGCTGGACTGACTTCGTGAAGCGTTTGGTGCAGTGTCAGACTAGAAAACTAGACTAACAATAAATTATTATTATTATTTTATTATTATATTTTAATTTATTTCCTATTAAAAATATCAACATTAATATGGAAAAATAGGGCATCTTCTTCGTAAATTGCTAGTGCTCTTCTGCACACAGAATTTCCATTCACATAATCCAATAATCATTCAATGATTAGAACTAACTGGTATCCCAGGTATCCCAGAAAACTCACAAATCCAAGCCTACCTTCACAAACCAAACGCAAACAATTCACAGAATACATCAAATATTTTGAAATTTAAAGAACATAACAAATAAGGTAAATAAAATAAAATAAAATAAAATAAAATAAGGAGATGAAGAACACAAAGCACCCAACCCATAGCCCAATCAACTTCTGCAAACCTTCCATAGTTGTAATCCTTCGTAAGGAAAATTAAATCCTAGAAAAATCAAATCCTTCAAGCTCACTTGTATATGCAGGACCAAAAATTCGATTTGAAACCCCTTAAATCGCCAGAGTTCTGTCGAATTGGAAACGGAGCTCGTGGGTTCTCCAATTGAAGATCGAATTTGAGGTCTCATTCGTGATTGTGGGTTAGGGCGATGAGAGAGAGATTGGTGGTGGTTTGGACCAGTGGTGTGATCTTGGCTGTGTTTGGCAATTGAAAGATGTGCAGAACTTCTAACGAATTTGGTTTTGCAATTCGAGTCTGGGATTTGCGATGGAATCTGGGTTTCGCAATTCGAATGTGGGTTGAAATTTCAACGAATATGGGCTCTGTCTACTAGCTTTCGGGTCTGGGTTTTGCAATTTGAATCGGAGTGAATCAAACGACGGCGAGAGTAGGGAGAGAATGTGACGAGTTCTGGGTTCTAAGAGATCGAAACAAGCAGACGATGCGATTCTGGGTTGGCGATTGTTGACGATGCTGGCAACGCGAGCATATGAAGCAAGCAGAGAGAGAAGATGGAGGATGACGAGGAGAGAGAATGTGAGAAGATGAAAACACAATAAAGGTTTTAGCAGTCCTATGGTTATTGGGGGGGTCTCGTTAAGACCTCTTAGCGAAGGGTTTTGTCCATGCAAATCCCCCTTAGTCTCATTAATGTTAATCCCAGCATGGAACAAACACGGTATTGGACTAACAACTAGTCCAGTCCAGTCCAGTCCCACTTAGTGAGGGCAAACAAACGCCCCCTAAAGCTTTAGGATTGTTAATAGAACCTAACCCTCACAACTCTAACAAAATTAATATGTCTCATAAACTCAATTCATCATCAACTATTTCTGCAGAATCATTTTTGAAACTATATGTAGAATCAGTTTATATTATTTCTTACTAGAATAAATCAACAACTTGTCTTCGACCATTTTTGCAGAATCAGTTCAACCTGTCCTCAACCATTTTTGCAGAATCAATTTAACTCGTCTTCGACCTTTTCTGCAGAATTAGTTCAATCTGTCATTGACCATTTTTTTAGAATTAGTTCAATCTGTCTTCGACAATTTTTGTAGAATCAGTTCAACTTGTCTTCGACCATTTTTTGCAGAATCAGTTCAACTTGTCTTCGACCATTGTTGCAGAATAAGTTCAACCCATCTTCGACCATTTTTGCAGAATCAATTCAACCCGTCCTTGACCATTTTTGCGTCTTCGACCATTTTTGCATAATTAGTTCAACCTAACTTTCACCATTTTTGCATAATCAGTGCCTTCAACCTTTTTTACAAAATCATTTTAACCCGTTTTCTACCATTCCGTTGACCTTAAAAACTACAAAGCCTACGTGGCGTGCAGGTCAAGTAACTAATGAGCTAACTACGTCATTCGGTTGATGCTAGGACGTGCCAACTCGTCGGCCAAGCTTAGTCGAAGAGTAAAATTTGTTGATGTTGCGTTGAACGCGTACTGACTTCTTGATCTTGCAACTGCAACTGCAACCGAGGAAGGAACATGTCTCGGCCTTCAGGTTCTCGAGCCTGAAGACAAGGTTGCTAGTTTTGTGAAGTTCACGAATCATCGGCGTCAGGTTTGGTCACGATGATTATATTCGTAAAAGTACAAGCACATCAAATTGGCTCCAAACTATACAGACACATGTACTCAAAAGAGATGTACGTCTTGATGGTAAATGTGGTTCGGCCTTCAGAATGCCAAACTCTGAAACTCACTTCTCAGTGTCTAATCATAAAATCACTCGGCGTTCAATATGCCGAATATAGTAACTTGTAACACTTTACTTCGCCGAGAAGGCTAATAAGATGACCTTTGCCAATAAGGATTCGGAAACCCTTCTGGACCGAGACTTGGATGGGTAACCAGTTGCCCTCGACGCAGTAATGTTTATCCAAACTGAAGGTGCTCATCGATTGGCTGATTCTACGGCAACAATGTTGCTTATCCAAACTGAAGGTGTTCGCCAGGTGCCTTCACAGTGCTGTTTATCCAAACTGAAGGTGTGTTGGCAGAAAAAGAAAATAAAAAATCTCAAGATGTTTGAGAGGTTTGCGAGGGCAATTTGTGTCCTATTTATAGCAACCAATCTCATCTTGGCTTAATCAAAACTATACTCGAATTAGGATTCTTCATTCTAGTCCAACCAGGGCTTACCCAAGCTTACTTCTACTAGGACTTTGAACCAAACTCTCTATCCGACCACCTTCACTTCTCAAATCTCAACGTCTTCACTCCATTGAGACTCCTTATCGTATTAGGACTTCGACCCATCCACTCTTATCAAAATCACTCATTCTTGCAATAAGACTCGATTGCCCTAACTGAGCGGCTTACGACCGCTAGACAACCCATGGTACGTTAGGAAAAGCTTTGGGTTGAACATAAACCTACTTTCGTCCCAATAATATTATTTTGGGCCTAAACACATTCTTGCAGAATTAGTTCAATCTATCCTTGACTATTTTTGCAGAATCAGTTCAACTCGTCTTCGACCATTGTTGCGGAATTAGCTTAACCCGTCTTAGACCATTTTTGCAAAATCAATTCAACTTATCCCCGACCATTTTTATGTCTTCGACCATTTTTGCAGAATCAGTTCAACCTGTTTTCGATCCAACTTATCCCCGACCATTTTTACGTCTTCGACCATTTTTGCAGAATCAGTTCAACCCGTTTTCGATCATTATTGTAGAATCAGTTCAACCCATTTTCGACCAGTTTTGCATAATCAGTTTCAAATACATGTATAATCAGTTTTGTATACTTTTTTAGTAGAATCATTTGGTATAGTTTTAGTAGAATGAGTTTGTATATTTTCCACAAAACTACTATATGCCATTAGTCCAACCCGTCATCGATCAAATTATACATTCACAACACAAGAAAACTATGGACTTACGCTATAAACTAAAAATGAGCTGCAATTTATTCTGACTTAACGAATTAACAACTTTATAACAAAAACTACAAACATTTTTCTTGGGTAATTTACTTTCAAATTTCTCTACACCAATTAAAGAATTAATGCTAATTTCAAACAAATCTACTTCCATGAAATGAAAACTATTTATTTGAAAATTAAATATCATAAAAATGGACGCACTATTTTCTATATTCAAATTAGACAAAGCATTTCTTTTCTTGTTTATCTTAAAAAAAAAATTAAAAAAAAAAGCCAAAGGAAGAATGCAATACGAGACAAAAGAATGATCGAAGTAGCAGAAGTAATAGCAAAATGTGGATGTTGTTGCTGCAGCGCATTGTCCCATAAAAAGAAGAAGCAGCGGTCCAATTGTGATTGTGTAAATCCTAAGTAGAGATAGATTAGGAAT
This sequence comes from Pyrus communis, assembly GCF_963583255.1. Classification (NCBI taxonomy): domain Eukaryota; kingdom Viridiplantae; phylum Streptophyta; class Magnoliopsida; order Rosales; family Rosaceae; genus Pyrus; species Pyrus communis. The sequence goes on from NC_084816.1 coordinate 25,404,832, forward strand.
CCTTTGGGATCTAGAAGATCTTTCCTAATAAACTTTGTATTGCTTAAAGAGCAAGTTTTTCTCCTCCTTATTACTATAAATAAAGACTCAAGAATTGTGGAATTAATATACAATTCCTCAAGTCCATTCTCCACTCTCTTTCTCTCCATGCCGTACCCCTCAGTTAATATAGGCCACAACAGGTTGAAAATAATATTTTATTTTTTTTAGCATTTTAATGGTGGATGAAATTCTGCTATACTCATTTTTTTTTCACATGTTGATGCTTGACCGTCCAAAATTTCGTACCATAAAGCATTGTTAGCCTTATTGACGTTCTATAAAAAATTTCCTTAAGTATATTAGCATACGGCGGTCGCACAACATAGTCAACACACTTTTCCACTTTATCTATCCAACTTGTATTTTATGGTTAAGATTTCATCCAATTCTCCATTCTTTTGCAATATAGATCCAAGATAATGAAAGCGTTCATCCTTTGGTACTTTCTGATCTCTAATCTTCACCCCTATCTCATTTGGACCCTATTCTCACTAAACTTGCACTCCATATACTTTGTCTTTGACCTGCTTAAGCAAAGACCTTTAGATTTCAACATCTCCTACTAAAAGTTAAGCTTCACATTAGCTCTCTCATGTGTTTCTTCTATCAAGACTATATCATTTGCAAAAAGCATACATCAAGGGATATCATCTTGAATATGTCTCATTAACTCATCCATCACCAATGCAAAAAGATAAGAACTACAAGCCGAGCCTTGGTGTATCCCTATGATTATGGGAAAACTTTCAATTTGTTCTTCATGAGTTCTTATAGTAGTCCTTACTCCATCATGCATATCGTTTATTGGTTGGATATATACTACTTGTACTCTTTTCTTCTCTAAGATCCTTCAAATGATTGTTCTTAGGACTCTATCATACGATTTTTTTTTTCAAATCTATAAAGACCATGTATAAATCTTTTTGTAGATCTCTATATCATTTCATTGATCTCCATAAGAGATAAATTATTTCCATAGTCGAGCTCCCTGCATAAACCTGATATTTTTTGTCTGAGACCTATGTTTCTTGCCTTAGTCTATGCTCAATTGCTCTCTCCCAAAACTTCATTTTATAACTCATTAACTTAATACCCCTATACTTTATGCATTTTTGTATGCAACTCTTTAGATAAGCACCAGGTGTTTTTTTGCCACTCATTTAGCATCTTCTTCATTTTCAAAATCTTATTAAGAAGGTTTGTGAACCATGCTAAACCTTCTCTCTTAAAACATTCCACACTTCAATCAGTATACCGTTGGGACCCATTGTTTTTATGTGCTTCGTCTTTTTCAAAGCCACAACCACTTCCTCTTTGCTCACATTTCCATTTAAATCTCCTCATATGATTAACTTCTTTGTCTGAGAAATTCTTTGAACCAATTATCCAAGATCTTCCTCAACTTTCTCTTTCAGACTCCTATCCAATCTAATTTGATGTGGATACGCACAAATCACATTGATGAGTTCTTGTCCTACCACAATCTTGATGGGTACAATTCTATCCTTGATCCTCTTCACATCTACAACATTTTTTGTTTGAGTCTTATCCACGTGGATGCCAACACCATTTGCTGATCTGTTTGTGCTTGAATACCAAAACATAAAACCTGAGTTTTCGAGATCTTTTGCCTTAAGATTAACCCACTTATAGGGGTGTAGTCAATTAGGATTTCAGAGGATTTTAATAGACTTTTTGTAAGTGATAGATTTTAAAAGATGTTAATAGACTTTACAATTTCATATGGATTTTGACAGATTTTATATGGATTCCTATTACAGATTTGTATGGATTCTTTCTTGGATTTCCTAGGATTTTGTAAAAATTGAGAATCACATTAAAGCATTTTTTATGAAATCCGACGGATAGGATTAACATCTACAACTTTGCAATTGAAACCCTAAGTTTTTTTCTTTTTCGTCATTGCTCCTTATCTTTAGAGTTGAGATGCATTGTCAACATCTTGGTTAAGCACCATTGAAAGAATGGGGATCTTGATTTTACTTATGGGGTTTTGAAGGAAATGGACAGGTCCAAAATTGCTTACCCTAATTTGATAAGGTACTCAAACCCTCTTGGGTGGTCTATGTGAAATTGGAAGACTCACAAAAGCAATGGAGTTGTTCGAATGTATGACTCAAAAGACCAAAATTTTCCCAATGTCCTAGCTTACAACATTTTGATTAGTGGGTTTTGCCATGGTGGCAAAGTCGACAGAGCTGGAAGATATTGGAGTTTATGAAGAGCAAGGGATGCAGCTCAAATGAAGTATGAGATATGAGGAAGGGTTTTATTTATTTTTTTATTTTTTTCATGAAAATAAATCAGATGGGGAGGATAGGATTCATGATGGCATATGATATTTATACCACTCATTTTCAAATGCATCAAAATCCACCATTCATTGAAATCATAGCAAACTTTTAGGATTCTCACTACATCTAGACTTGGGGTGACTTTGTAAAAATCTTAATTCAATACCCATGAATTTGGATGTATTCTATAAAATCCTCTCAAATCCTCTCAAATCTTAATTTGACTACACCATGATTTTAAACTTTTTAACGTCATCGCTATGAGATGATCGTTGACGATGCATTTGTGTACTCAGTAGTTATTGACATCATGTTGAGTGATGACATTGAACCACGTTCCATCAATGAATGTCGACGTAGAACCGATTGGTCAAACTGGAAACAAGCAATCTAGGTCTAACTCGATTTTCTCGCGAAACGTAAAGTGTTTGGACTTATCGTTCCTACACCACCACGCGTGAAGCCCATTAGCTATAAGTGGGTTTTCGTGAGGAAGCGTAATGAGAAGAATGAAATAGTGCAATACAAAGAACACCTCGTAGCGCAAGGCTTCTCTCAACATCCTGGGATTGATTACGAGGAGACGTATTCCCCGTAATGGACATTATAACGTTTTGCTACCTTATCAGTTTTGTAGTTTCCAAAAAAACTGAATATGCAGCTTATGGACATGGTAACCGTGTATCTTTATAGGGATCTAAATACGAAAATATACATGAAAGTTCCATAAGGACTTCCATTGACAAGTTCAAATAGTTCTAGACCACCGAACACTCTCTCAATTAGGTTGAGGAAGTCACTCTATGGATTGAAACAATTCGGGCGAATGTGGTATAACCGTCTTGAGTGAATATTTGACAAGTCAGGGTTATGAGAACAATGAATTATGCCCATGCGTGTTCATAAAGAAGTCACATTCCGAATTTGCAATTGTTGCAGTTTATGTTAATGACATGAACCTTATTGGGACTCCCGCAGAGCTTAAGGAAATTGATGCACACTTGAAATCCGAATTTGAGATGAAGGATCTTGGGAAAACTTGATATTGTCTCAGCCTAGAGATCAAGCATTGTTTGGATGGAATCCTAGTACATTAATCGAGGTGTTGCGTCGTTTCAATAAGGATAAAGCGAAGCCTTCGAGTACACCCATTGTCGTTCAGACTCTAGATACTAAATGAGATCCCTTCTATCCAAAGGAGAACGAGGAAGAGATTTTAGAACCCGAAGTTCTTTACCTAAGTGCAATTGGGGCTTTCTTGTACTTGGCTCAGTGCACTAGACCCAACATCTCCTTCGCTGTTAATCTTTTGGCAAGATACAGCAATGCACCCCAACGCAGGCACTGGAATGGTGTTAAAGATATTTTTTTGCTACCTCAAGGGTATGACTAATTTGGGCTTGTTTTATACCCACGAATCTTCGAGTGTTGCCGCCCTCTATGGTCCTCAGATTGATTCTCGCCTTGTTGGTTACGCAGATGCTGCTTTTTAGAAGCTCGTCCAAGGAATCAGTATGCTTAAATGTTGACCCTAAAAACTACAAAGCCTACGTGGCGTGCATGCCGAGTAATTAATGAGCTAATTACATCCTTCGGTTGATACGAGGAGTGCTAACTCGTCGACCAAGCTCGGCCGAGGAGTAAAATTTGTTGATGTTGCTTTGAGTGCGCTGGTGACTTCTTGATCTTGCAACTGCGGTCAAGGAAGGAACACGTCTCGGCCTTAGGGTTCTCGAGCCTGAAGACAAGGCTGCTAGTTTTGTGAAGTTCAATATCAAATTCGGCTCTCAGGGTACCGAATGTAGTAACCTGGTAACACCTCACTTCGTCGAGAAGGCTAATGAGATGACCTCTGCCATTAAGGGTTCAAAAATCCTTATGACCTCTGCCATTAAGGATTCGAAAATCCTTCTTGACCGAGACTTGGATAGATAACCAGTCGGCATCGACACAGTGCTGCTTATCCAAACTGAATATGCTGCGGGAACGGCTGATTCTACGGCAACGGTGTTGTTTATCTAAATTGAAGATTTTCGCCGGTTGCCTTAACAGTGCTGTTTATCCAAATTGAAGATGTGTTGGCGAAAAAAGAAAATAAAAAATCTCAAGATGTTTGAGAGGTTTGCGCATGTCAGTTATGTGTTGAATTAGAGAGGGCTTTTTCCGTTGCCATTGCATCTGTATTTGTAGAGCTTGTATGTTTGACGACCTCATTGCAATTAGTACGAAAGCTGCCAATAATATTCCTAAGAATATCCTTTAATAACCCCATGGATTACCATCACACCATTTGGCTTAGTTTGTGGCCACGTGCATGCAATCCAATCTTTATTTTCAATTCTTTTATGTGATGCCATTTGACAAGATTCTTGGCAGGATGCCAAGGATATTCAGTCCTACCATCACTTCATATCTTTATTCATGCATGCAAGCTAACCTTCTGCCACATCACATCGCCATTTCCTTATCCTATCTGTAGGCTACAGCCTATCATGACCCACATCCAAGCCATGCCACGTGATAAGAGTCCCAACTCGAACTGTGTTGTTTACTACCTGATCACAGATATAGTTTGCATGGAACTTTACGCATATCACAACTCTGTACAATTTAAGGACATTTTCAAGATAATTACTATGATAAAAATCTTAATATTATCCTTGAATAATAACAAAATTATCTTCACTTTTCATCCGACTACTAAGAGCTATACTCAATCAACGACCTTGATTGCGCGGGTTGATGGTATATATTTGAGTTCAAACATTGCCCCCCAGTTTCCTTGAGCTTCGGCTCATAAGTTGAATGGTCAAGGAAATTACTTGTCAACGCACATCAACATTTTCCTCAGCTTCGACTAGATGGCTTTGAAACTCGCAACTCCGCCGAATGATCAAGAAAAACATATGGTCGAGAACTGCTGAGAAACTATCGAGATATTAAAACAAATCCCCCATTTTCAAGCAAGCTTTCAGGGGCACGAACTCCAAAACTGGCCTCAAGTTTTTTTTTTTTTTTGGTAGTTCAGCCAAGCCCCCATTGTGAGGATCCTAATTGAATTGCAAAAACACAACTGGACCACTAGCATCTTTCTTTTACTGTAGATACCATGCAATGGAAAAAAGCCCTATGATTTCATTGCCGAGCACCAACTCATGCTCGCCGAGCTCGGAAAACGTTATGCTCGTCGTTAGCATCTTTCTTTCACTGAGTTTACCTCTACACATCTTTTAGCTACATCACTCCACAACTTTATTGTTCGTATGCACGGAGATATTGAAGCACTTTTACCAGCTCTGATTGGTGCGCTTTGAAGCAGTGTGGGTGCGCGATCAAGGTGTGAATCAGACGATCTTGGCATATTCCCACATTGAGGGGCAAATGGTAATTTGGGCACCTCGGGAACTTCTCATTAGCTTACCAAGACAACAAAGAGTTATCGGCATTGTAGGCTATAAACTGTAATATCAATGGCTTAATTGTTGGGTTCACTAAGCAAGTGGGCAAGTCGTCTCGTCTACAGCAAGAGTTATTAGTTAGCTACAATTAGGACTCGACTCAAGACACACCCATTCTCATAGTATGTGACATGACGAATGCTTGGGCAAGGTCCAATTTTATTTTCGTTTTAATCTTCAATTTAAATATTTTAAACTGCATTATTTTATTTATATATGTGTGGTTGCCAATACAAATTTTTGGGTGAGTAATTTTTCATTTTCGATTTTAAACTCAGTACAAGTATTTGTATCGTACGTTTTTATATAACTATTTTTATTGTCGTCTTAATATACGTATATATATTTTTGGACTTTATGTTATTACGTGATCATATATATATTCTCAAATTTATATTTTTATACGAGTATTATATTATACTATTATATCGAGGAAGGAAAAAGGTACGAGCTTAGAAGCATGAAAGAGGAATCATTGCAATTTGATCGTGATGGAGTGACATTCTTTTTTATGTAGCCGCTCTAACTTAATTTCACCTTTGTATATATATTTATATTTATATACATATTTTATCTCTACTTTTGAGTATTTTACTTATAGCAAGATATATTAAATTTCGGGGACGAAATTTTCTTAAGGGGGGTAGATTATAACGACCCGTCCCTAAATATTACAAATTTTATAGTTTTAAAATGTGAAATTACGAAAATGCCATTCGAGGCAAATATGTTGACTTTGGTTGACAACCTTGTCGTGTCACGTAAGATTTATTTTCTTAGCGTATTCTCATAGTACTCGTCATTATGAGTGCGTGGGGTGTAAACAGAATGTAATTTGGAGTTATAACAAATGAGTTATTAACGATCGAAGTTGAGGGCAAAATGGTCATTTGACCATAAATCTGAAGGCTCCAAATTTTGTTGGAGCATCAATTTGGTGTTATGTGTGTGGCTGTGATGGAAAGAAAAGGAAAGAAATGAGGGGGAGATGCCTAATCGGGGAAGTAAAAGGGAGAGTGAACCAATGAGAGATGAGAGAAATGAGGGAAATGAGGGAAGGGAAGGGGGGAACTAACCAACCTGGACCTCCCTTTAACCCGAACAACTCGACCTGGTGGGAACCATGGAATCCGATGCTTCCTTTGACCAAATTCAAAGACTTACGCCGCGACACCACCTAAGAAACACTCCACAACCCTCCCTCTACCAATTCCACCCCAAAATCGAAGAAATTAGGCTCAAATTCTCGAAGCACAGGTGGGTACGATGGTTCTACAGCGGCGATCCGTCAATCACAAAGTAAACTCTGTCAACCACCACCACCAATAGACTTCCATCAACCCCAAGAGCAAGGCCCAATCATTGGATAAGGCATCAAAATTCGTTTAGGCATCGAATCAAGAACACTTATTTCTAGGGTTTCCGACGGATCGAGGCGTTTTCAGGCCACTTTCTCGTCGAATTGGACTTCGACCTAGGTTTGAAAGTTGTTCCTCTCATTAAGATCTACATTCTTGTAAAATTTGGGAATTTTTGGAGTTGTGAATTTTCCAGCTAGTCGGGGCTACTGGTAGCCGCCTCGTGGTGGTTCGTGCGGCGGCGCGTGGGTGGGAACTTGAAGTCCCTTCTTAGGTTTTTCGACGTGCCAAATTTGAATCCGCCGTCTGTTTTCCCAAATTCTAATGTTTTCATAAAGTTTTATTAAACAGTATTTAATTATGTTTAGGTGCGTCGGTTGAAAGTGACATCGTTCTCTTTAGTTTGAGCGGCTCCCCAGCAATGGAATACTTTGAGTGGACCCTTTCTAAACTTGCATGTTTTTATAAAGTATTAGGCTTGCATTCATGAAAAGTATGATTTCATCATTTTACGTTTTATGCATTATTTATGTCACGCCTCGATCCCCACATACGTCCAGGATCGACACGTGACGTCACCAAATACCTGTATCTCTAACATACCTCGCCTCCGGGATATAGGCAAAGCACAACTCGCGGTCCAACTGCGTAATAATTTTTCGCATACTTTATGGCTGCATCTAACATCCTCGCTAGACTGCTTACGTTCCCTAAACAAGGATCAACCCATTCGTAGTTCTTCATTCACTACACTCGAACAATCATCCCATAAATCACTATATCTCAACATAATATCACACAACAGGCATGCAACATCTCGAGAAACATTCGACGAAGCTCAACATAAATCTCTAGCCAAGTTGGTCAACGAGTCTAATCATAATAACAACAATCACAACCAACATCATTCCACAATCACATCAATCAATAACACATACCATACACCGAAATGCAGGGCTAGATCGACACAATTCGGTCAAAGCCTACATCTCTGAAGCTGAATCAAATCCAAGGAACCAACAAGTCAAATGATACGATTTCGGACCACTCAACGAAATCCATCAACATCAGGTTTCGGACCACTCAACAGAACCAAGACACCAAATGGGATTCCAGACCACTCAACGGAATCCAAAACACCAAAGGGGATTCCGGACCACTCAAAGGAATCCAAACCAGGATACGATTCCAGACCACTCAACGGAATCGCGAAGTAGAAGGGATTTCGGACTTCTCAACGGAATCCGAGTGAATACGATTATGGATCACTCAACAGAATCACAAAGTACAATGTATATCGAACCACTCAATAAAATACAAGCTGGATATGATTTCGGACAACTCAACGGAAACCCAGCTCTAGATCACTCAACGGAACGGAGCAGAAGTCTAAAGAATATAGCAACGCTCGAAGAAACAATACAAGAACCAAGTACTCAATTTAGAAAGCTGAACGAAATAAAACAAAGCGCAAGTACTAGGTTTAGAATGGATCAACGAACCAAGATATGGAACGACATCAAAGCAACAAATCCCCATGACAGTGGGTTAATGGTCCACTACTAGCCCTCACATTTCATCATATCATACCAATCATACAAATCAAACCACATTCCACAAACATTTTCAATGCACAAATCAAAGCATAATAAACAAGTAACAAATAATACAATGCCACTAGTTCGCGAATTGAGTCACACGTCAACCAAGGAGACGCGTCATCATGATGAGCCCATCAAGCTCCATGAAATCTCAACTGCACTCTAAGCTCAGCGACACACCAAAAGAACTTGGGCTAAAAAGCCAATCGTGGATCAAGGTTGAGAGTATGGTCCACAACCCTGATAATCTAAACCGAAGATCCACTTATCAGATTTCTGATCCGTAACTTCCCAAAGTGCACATTATGCTTCTAAAACAACATACTAAAACTTCATTACGATGAAACGGTTAGATCTCCATCAATCGCAAATTCAAGTGGCGGTCAACTTAGAAATCTCATTCAGGAAGATCTGTACGTTGGATTCCTGATCTGTAAGTTCCTATTGTCCTCAAATATTACATACTATTACGTATTAAATTTTGGTGCCGATCCAACAGTTGGATCATCAATTCATATAATGACCCCATGGCGGCCAACTAGGTGGTCAACTATGAAACTGTATTAAAACATCAGAATTTCACTAAACGGATGTCAAATATGGAATCGGGCCATCAAAATTAGCCTAGAATAGTCAAGTGAGATCTCGATCTACGCACCGCCGCACGCGGCGACTGGTCACCCCGACTCGTCAGAAAATTCAACTATTTCCAAAAATTACCAAATTTCATATAAATGTAGATCTTGATGAGTGAAGCAAGTTTCATACCTGTGACTAAGCCCAATTTGGCCGGGAAAAGCCCCAATTTCCCTCGAACCTGTCGAAAACCCTTAAAAATGTGTGCTTCAATCTGTCACCTCCGATGCTCCGCTACCTCCAAGGTTGTTTGGGCTTTGTTCTTGGGTTCAAGGAGAGTGTAATGGTGGTGGTGGACAACCGTGACACATTCAACAATGGCCAATCATCACCCTATAACCCTTGGCTCCACCATCGCGGTTCAACATGAATCGGGACCCAACTCCCGTCAATTGTGGGTGGAAATGGAAGAGGAGTTGATGCTAAGTCACTTCCAGGTGGTGTCTCGGTGTAATTCTCCAAAAATTGGTTGGAGAACCATCGGGTTCCATGGTTTCTGTTCGGGTCGGGTCGCGAGGGAAATGGGCGGGGTGATTCCGTGCTTTTTTCGCCTCTCCCTTCCACTTATTTGTTTTCCTCCCATTGGTCAGCCTTCTCCCTTCCTTTAAACATGAATATCGCCTTCATTATAACTCCAAATTACGCTCCATTTGTGCTTACGGGCTCGTATTGACAAGCACTATCCAAATTCATAAAGAAAAATGGAAAAATACATACGCATCAAATATGTCCACAAAAATTCTGTTTAGTCAATTAAGGGCTTCGCAAATATAAATGTGCCGATAATAATAATACGAAATACGTAATTTTAAATGTGCCGTATGGTTTATTGCACCTACATTTTACGAAAGGTTATGAATTATCGGATTTTTGTATATGAAGTTCTATGGATTACAAAAATGATTTATTTTTCGGATTTACGACTATGATTTATTATGGGTTTATGAAATGAAGTTTTAAGCTTTTGAGCTATGGTGTTTTAATACGAGTTTTGAGATATGTTTTTGGTACTTGTCTAATAGGTTATCATACAACACATACACACAACACGAGTATGACGTCAATGGCCATAAGACACAATGAAGGAGTAGTGAGATATTTATACCCCCAGCTTCACTAGCGAAACCAATGTCGGATAGCTTCACTAGCCATGGCTAGTGTCGGTGTGTATGTTATGCTATTATATGTAGCTTCACCTTCGAGTGATGGACAAATACTGTCTTCGGGCAACTATGATACCCCTAGAGAGTACAGTATTGACGAGATTTGTGGATTTTCCTCCAAGCGATGATAACACTGTTATTTGGGGATATCATGTGACAATGCAGAACCGTGATTTATGGATTTATCCTCAGGTGTCAGCCAGCACGTGCCTACCCTGATATTTAGGGATATCAGGGTTGGGGCTTGTCAGTTTGTGCCATGTTTCTCCAATTTTGGGGAAGTGAATCCTCGAACCGAGTGATCTGCCACGCTTCTGGCGCATGACAGATTGAATGGCTAGCCGCCAATGTACGATGGTCGACCATAGTAGTGATGTTTCTGCTTTCGAGGATGAAAGTTCGTCGTACATTTGGTACATTCATCTTTGCAGGCACATTTGCAGCTAGTATATGTTATATCGTCACTTTTGCTAGATCAGAAGAAGTGTCTGGTTATACTCTGACGATCTAGATTAGGATTGAAATGAGACATAATGGGGATGTCCACGATAATTCGTGTCGTTCTTTAGGAACGTTGATGTTCTTATCTCCCCACAAAGATTGTCTCATAAAAGTGATAATACGCAAAACGAGCGGTAAAGAGATTGTCTATCAAGGGTTCTAAGTAATGAATATTAGAATGAGAATCATAACCGACATACATTTTCATCCTTCCCTAAGGACCTTTTTTTTCTTTTGTACTTAAGGGCGGCGCAAATGGCATATAGACCGCACAACCAAAGACGCGTATATGCGATATATTGGGTTCATATATGGTAACTAACTAACACACACTTTATAAAGTTGGGTCGTGAAGGGCCTCAGGCAGACCAACATGGCTGCTTGCAATATTCCATGACCCCAAATGGAGATCCAGGAACTTGGTACGTATGACCAACAATTGCACAATCATTTGAAGGAGTTTAATGAATGCTTTTGATGGGTCGTTCTGGATATGAACTGTGAAAACCCGTCTTTAAAAGGCTTAGTCATGCATTTAGCATTATTTATAGCTGACTTCAATCCCCTATAAATAAAAGTTGCCAATAATATTCCTAAGAATATCCTTTAATAACCCCACGGATTACCATCACGTCATTTGGCTTAGTTTGTGGCCACGTGCATGCAATCCAATCTTTATTTTCAATTCTTTCATGTGATGCCATTTGATAAGATTCTTGGCAGGATGCCAAGGATATTCGGTCCCACCATCACTTCATAATCTTTATTCATGCATGCAAGCTAACCTTCTGCCACATCACATCACCATTTCCTTATCCTATCTATAGGCTACAGCCTATCATGACTCACATCCTAGCCATGCCACATGATAAGAGTCCCAACTCGAACTGTGTGGTTTACTACTAGATCACAGATATAGTTTGCACGGAACTTTACGCGTATCACAACTCTGTACAATTTAAGGATATTTTCAAGATAATTACTATGATAAAAATCATAATATTATCCTTAAATAATAACAAAATTATCTTCACTTTTTCATCCGACGACTGAGAGCTATGCTCAATCAACGACCTTGATTGTGCAGGCTGATGGTGTAAATTTGAGTCCAAACAGTAAATTATCTGAGTTGAACCGCTTGTAATTCTCTTATTTAGAAGTTATGTCTAACTCAAGGGGAGTATCTAGAAGCATACTCACTTGATCTTAATGTACTCTTTTTCCTACGATTAGGAGCATTTTTCCACTAGGTTTTTGCTACCTAACGAGGTTTTGATGAGGCACCCATCCTAGGATGATCATACTCCATTGAGTTCACTACTTTCGTCATGTTTAACATTTGTTTTAGACATTATGCAGACTTCTCACTTTTCTCCTTAGTTTATGGGTTTTCCCCATGCCTTGGGTTTTGCCATAGCGAGGTTTTGTGAGTTTTACTACAAATGCATACTTTCTTAAATTTGAGACTCGCGTTCATCCGTTGTGCCAATGACTTCATCAACTATTCTACCTTCTCTGCTGAAGATCTGATGCGATGATTTGTTGAGTATTTACACACTCAAGGGGGAGTGTTGCAATCATATTTAGAATAGGAATGTGATTGTATAAATCCTAGTATATATAGGAATGTATCTTGTATTCCTATTAGGAGTTGGTTACCTATTAAATGTTGTAATCATAAAAGGGTAAGGTTTTTGCCTTTCCTACTACTATAAATAAGGCACAATGGGGTGACTCAAACACCTCACAATTAAATCACTCTCTCCTCTCTCTAATTGTCGCTGGCCCCCTCTCTCTCTAAACCCTAAATATCGTTCAATCAAATAGGCCTACAACAATATTTAATTATTTATAAATAAATAAATATATAAATAAACTTTTATTAAAAAAAATCCTCTTTGTTAACCAAAAGAGAATGAAAAGACAATTTAATCATTTATCACAAATAAAATTATGGGCACTAATGTACTGTCTACAAACCAAATTCTTTTTTTTCAAACCTCAACCTCATAATAGCATCTCTAATATAAAAGTATTAGAAAACCACATTTTCTCTCTTGTAACTAAGGATCAACATGATATTTAGTTTACAAGTTGAAGTCTTTTAATGTCTATTTATTTTGGTTAGTATTCTTAACTTTTATCCTTGATCCAAATGATGCATCATTTGAATGACTAAATGTGTGTGAAATAATGATGAATGATGAAACTTGGTTGTAGGTTATAAGTGCATGGCATATTTGTCGATTGGCCTCATAAACTCGTATAGAGTTACCAATTTCCTTCCTGAACTTTAATTTTGCCTATTATTTTCCTGAACTTTTATAATTAGCTAATTTTTCCTTGAACTTTAATTTTAACCGGTTACTCCCCTGAACTTTTATAAATAGCCAATTTCCTCCCTGATGCTAGATTTTAAAAAATTTCATCCAATTTTTTTATCCATTTTGAACTAGCGTACAACACATGACAACTGTATGAGAGCAAAAAGAATAGAAAATTGGATGTAGGAAAATTGGATGAAAATTTTAAAATCTAACACTGGGGAAAAAAGTGGCTATTTATAAAATTTTAGGGGGGTAATTGTGACATCCCGTCCCGGGATTATTAAACGCACGTGTGAAATTACAATTTTGCCCCTAGTTCGATTTTGTCACGTTGTGGGTTGTTTTGTGTGTTGGGGTATGTGTTTGGAACCTTACACACTCCCACACACACACACACTGACACTGCTCTCTCTCCCTCTGTCTTCTCCCTGTCTCCCTCTCCCCCGAGCTCCCTTTTGCCACTGTACATGTACGGACACACACCAAGAACCATTATCCCGTAGCAGATCGAGGAAACCAAGGGTGGATTTGTGATCGTGAGGTCGAGGGGAGCACGAATATACCCTTTTCAGGTAAGAACATCGATGTTTTCACGTCGATTTCTTAAACTCCGTTTTGGGTACTGTTCATGCAAAGCTTGTACATTAAGTTTTTGGGTTTTCTGAGCTCGTGGTTGTGTTTGTGAGGTTCCCAGGAGCGTCGGAGTAACTCGTTGGACGACTTTGGACGTCGGGAGGGCCTGGTTCGAGGTTGGCCGAGCTTGGAGTTTTTGGACAGGTATAATCTCGTGGTTTTAGCCCTTAAAACTTGTTGGGACATGTTCTACTAGCTTAGGGCTTTAATTTGGTGCAAGAAACGTGGAAAAAGGTGGAGAAACGAGAGAGTTATAGCGATTTGCAGGTTTTCCGGCGACGGCGACGGCGCCGGCGTCGGGGGCTGGCCGAAGAAGAAGCAGGAATATTCCGTTAAGTTTAACGGAATATTCCAGACGGCAGGGGTTAAGTCTAACGGAATATTCCGTTAGTTGACGGAATATTCCTGACGGCGTCAACTGACGCCGTCAGTGTGCTGTGCACGTGGCCGCGCGTGGGGGCGCGTGCGGGGTCCAAAATTTTTTCTAAAAATATGGTTGTGACCCTGAGGTTGTGTAGAGCACGTTGGTATATTCATTTGTCCATTTTGAGCAATGTATGAGAAGTTATTACGAGAAACGGGTTATGTGCTTTAAAGTTAACGTTTTTATAGTTGTTTCGCATTTAGGTGACACGTACCCAGAGGACGAGCGTGCACACGCGAGACAGGGGGGCTACGACCCTTCTACATACCAGTGAGTGGGCTTTTGTTTTCCGTATATACCTATATACATTTATATTCCCAGAAATTGATTTAAAAGGGTTATTTGCCTTATGCCATGCATGTTATTATTAACGTTTATGCATCATCACATTCATTAGTAGTAGCATGCATATACATATTTATATGTGGGTGCTGTGGAGGCATAGGTAAGTGCCAGGTAAGCGTTATTTAACGATTGCATTAAATAGTGGATAGAGATGCTTAGAGAGCTCATAACCTGTACCCCCGTGTTAGTGCTCCCGCCCTGAGCAGGGCACAGGCCTTCACGTGATGTTCACCTCCCGCACCTTAGGCTCAGCTTGGATCCAAGCTAGGTGCACAGGCCTGTCGTACAGACCACATTAGGTGGTTCCGACTTGTAGGTGACCCGCGATTATTCGCCCAGGCTTCACGTGATCGTAGCACTTATTTACACCCAGTCCTGTCGTACAGACCACTTTAGGTGGTTCCGACTCGTGGGCAGGTTTAGATATTGAGATTGAGATTTGAGCTCTAGATGTAGCCGTACAGGTCACGTAGGTGACTCCGGCTGCCTGATTACATGATATTGATTATGATTATACCTGGGCACTTGCATATCACTTTGAGATTTTGGCATGGCATATCTTGAGCATGATTGGTATACCCTTGAGCATGTTTTGCATGTTTACACATACGTACATATGTTTATTTTCTGGGAAGTATACAGGTTTTACGGCGAGGGGTTAGAAAGTATTTTATGAAATGGTTTTCAAAGAGCTTTGTTTTTGCCCACTCACGTTTTTGTTTTGCGCCCCTCCAGGTTCTAGTTGCTTAGCCGTTGCGGTGGTTTCCCTTGAGAGCTTTTCGGCGTTCTGACAGACACTCCCCATTGTAGGGTCGCCTTCGGGCGTACTACTGTTGTTGTTTTAATTGGACTGCTATTGACCTGCTCTGAATTTGTATCGCACTAACTAGCACTCATTCTAGTACTTGCTTGCTAGTTTTTAATTATTCGTACTTTCATATTACTACTTTAGCTTCCGCACGTGCACATGGCTACGTCACCTTTGTGTGACGGCCAGCACGCTCCGATCTCGGTCGGGGTGTGTCAGTTTGGTATCAGAGCTTAGGTTTGGCAGTCCTGTGTCCTTGTGAGTATTCTAATAACTTTGGTGTCTTCTGTCAGAACTATGCCGCCACGTCGGGAACCCCGTCGCTCTTCCGAGCCTATTTTCCCCGATATTACTCAGTTGGGGGAAGCTTTTGCTACAGCCCTTCAGGCAGTGATGCGCCCTCCCCAGAGGACTCCTCTGGAGACTATGTACAACTTGAAGCTGGATAAGTTTAAGGGCAGCGAGGGACCCGAGAGTGCAGAGCGCTGGCTAGAACACATAGAGAAGACTTTCCAGGTGCTACATAATCAGGGGAACTTGCCTATGGAGAGGTGGGTCGAGACGACCGCTTGGTTTCTAGATACGGAGTCGGCAGCTTGGTGGGAGCAGGAGCTCCGTAGGTTGACTCCGGATCAGAGGATTGATTGGAACGTGTTTACGGGGTTGTTTAGGAGAAGATATGTACCCCCTGAGTACATTGACCGCAAGAAACAGGAGTTTTCCGAACTGAAACAGCGGAAGATGTCAGCGAATGAGTACTACCGTAAGTTTACGGACTTGTCCCGTTATCACCCTGATGTCGCTGGTAATCCGGCGGAGATGCTCCGTCTTTTCCGTCTGGGCACCAGGAAGAAGTGGCGTTCTATGGCGTCTACGGTCCACAGCGAGACTTATCGGGACTTCTATGAGATACTGTTGAGGATCGAGGATTCTGAGAATATGTCGAGCGATACGGATGAAGAGAAGGACGGCAACCAGAAGAAAGATGACAAAGGCAAAGGTCAGGCATCGCTCGGGCCCCGACAGACTCAGAACTTCAAGAGAGGTGGAGCTAGTTCTAGTTCTTCGAGTGGTGGCTTCAGTGCCACTGGGCAGGGTCGTGGAGGTAGATTTTCTGGTGGCGCTAGAGGCCAGAGGCAGGGCGATGGTGGGCGAGGCAGAGCCCCTATTTGCCGCAGGTGTAACAACCGACATTTCGGTGAGTGTAGACGTGGTAGCAACGGTTGTTTCACATGTGGACAGGTGGGACATAGAGCGGCAAATTGTCCCCAGGGTCAGCAGCAGCAGAAACCACAGCAGACCTTTATGCCACCGCCTGCACCACTCCAGCAGATCCAGGGTCCTAGTAGTTACGGCCAGACGGGTCGAGGTGGTGCTTACCACTATCAGGGTGATGCTGTCCCTTATGCTCCGGGGCAGTATCAGTACCCTCAGGATCCCTATTCCCAGGGTGGCTATCCCCAGTATTCGGGCGGCTATATGCCGTATCCTCCAGCCCCAGCGGGTGGTTCACAATGGTATCAGGGAGGACAGTATCAGCAGGGGGAGATTGCCACTAGCAGTGCAGGATCTTCGAGACAGTCAGGCCAGCCCAGTCAGGGGCGTGGTGCTCAGGGACGCGGTGTTCAGGCGAGCCGAGGCCGCGGTGGGCGTCAGCAGGGACAGGGGCGTCTTCACAATATTTCTCTGCAGGACGCCCAGAACAACCCAGACTTGATTATGGGTACGTTGAACATTCTTGGTTGTTTTGCTAGAGTCTTAATTGATTGTGGAGCTACACATTCCGTAATTTCTCATACATTTGCTCAAGCGACGCAACCTCGCCCCACACCCCTAGGGTATGATTTAGAGTTTGTTATGCCTAGGGGAGAGAGTTGCGTTGTAGATTGTGTGTACCCGGGGTGTCCAGTGATCGTAGAGGGTGTTGCTTTGTCAGCCGATCTTATCCCGTTAGATATTGTGGACTTTGATGTGATTCTGGGCACGGACTGGTTGCACTTCTATCATGCCAACATTGACTGTTACGGGAAAGTAGTTACGTTTCACCGACCTGGACTACCTGTGGTTACTTTCGTGGGTGAGCAGAGTGGGGTGAGATATGGCGTTATTTCGGCGCTACGAGCGAAAAAGTTGTTAACTAAGGGTTGTCAGGGGTATCTGGCTCATGTGGTGCTGGATGAGGTTGTTACTAGCAGAATAGAGGATGTGAAAGTGGTCAGACACTTCCCTGATGTATTTCCCGAGGATTTACCTGGGTTACCCCCAGATCGAGACGTAGAGTTCACCATTGAGTTGATTCCAGGTACAAATCCTATTTCTTTAACTCCTTATCGTATGGCTCCTGCGGAGTTAAGGGAATTGAAAGTTCAGCTGCAAGAGTTAGTAGATAAGGGATTTATCCAGCCTAGTACTTCGCCTTGGGGTGCTCCAGTGTTGTTTGTGAGAAAGAAGGATGGAACTTTGAGACTGTGCATCGACTACAGGCAACTCAATCGGGTGACGATTAAAAACCGTTATCCATTGCCTCGTATCGATGATTTGTTTGATCAGCTGAGAGGTGCTTGTGTGTTTTCTAAAATAGACTTGAGGTCTGGTTACTATCAGCTGAAGATCAGTAGGGATGATGTCCCTAAGACGGCGTTCAGGACTCGTTACGGTCATTACGAGTTTCTGGTTATGCCATTTGGATTGACGAATGCACCAGCCGCCTTTATGGATTTGATGAACCGAGTATTCCAGCCTTACTTGGATAGATTTGTCATTGTCTTCATCGACGATATTCTGGTGTATTCTAAGTCGAAATCGGAGCATGTTCGACATCTTACTTTGGTGTTGAAAAGGTTGAGGGAACACCAGTTATATGCTAAGTTTAGCAAGTGCCAGTTCTGGTTAGACCAAGTTGCGTTCTTGGGGCACGTCATTTCTGCTCAGGGTATTTTGGTTGACCCTCAGAAGGTTGCAGCGGTAGAGAGTTGGGAGCAACCGCGAACCGTCACCGAAGTGAGAAGTTTCCTTGGTTTGGCAGGGTATTATCGGAGATTCGTTAAGGATTTTTCGGTGATTGCCTTACCACTGACGAGGTTAACGAGGAAGGATGTTAAATTTGAGTGGGATGATAAGTGTGAGCAGAGTTTCCAACGGTTGAAGCATTGTCTCACTCATGCACCTGTTTTGGCACTCCCAGACGATAGTGGTGATTTCGAGGTTTATAGCGATGCTTCCTTGAATGGTCTGGGATGTGTATTGATGCAGCATGGTAGGGTGATTGCTTATGCTTCGCGGCAGTTGAAACCCCATGAGATGAATTACCCTACACATGATTTGGAGTTGGCTGCTATCATTTTTGCGTTGAAGTTGTGGAGGCACTATCTTTACGGAGAAAAGTGCAGGATCTTTACGGATCACAAGAGTCTCCAGTATCTCTTTACTCAGAAGGAACTCAATCTTCGTCAGCGGAGGTGGTTGGAGTTGCTCAGCGATTACGATTGCACGATTGATTATCATCCTGGTCGTGCGAACGTAGTGGCTGATGCACTTAGCAGGAAGTCACAGGGCCGTATTAATGCGTTGTACGCTAGTCGTGCTCCTCTTTTGGTGGACTTGCGTACTACGGGGGTAAGGCTAGAAGCCGAAGATCGAGATGTGGCATTACTTGCTAATTTCCAAGTTAGGCCGATACTTGTTGATCGGGTGCTTGAAGCCCAAGTAACTGACCAGGAGACTCAAGAACTTATTCAAGCTCGAGAGCAAGGAAGGAGGCGGGACCTCAGAGTTCGGGTTTCGGATGGCATGTTGATGCTAGAAGGTAGAATGTTTGTGCCTAAGAGTGTGGAGTTGAAGAAAGAAATTCTCGATGAAGCACATATCTCGGCTTATGCCATGCACCCAGGAGCTACTAAAATGTATCATACCGTTCGACCGTTTTATTATTGGCCGGGTATGAAGAGGGAGATAGCCGAGTATGTGAGCAGGTGTGCTGTTTGTCAACAAGTTAAAGCAGAAAGGAAGAAGCCGTTTGGGTTGTTGCAGCCGCTTCCCGTTCCAGAGTGGAAATGGGAAAATATCACCATGGATTTTGTGTACAAGCTCCCACGTACACATAATGGCTTTGACGGCATTTGGGTGATCGTCGATCGACTCACTAAGTCGGCTCATTTTATTCCTGTGAGAGAGAAGTATTCTCTGAGCCGTTTAGCGGAGTTATTCATTTCGAAGGTTGTAAAGTACCACGGTGTCCCAGTGAGTATTGTTTCGGATCGAGATCCACGATTTACGTCGAAGTTTTGGGTAGCTTTCCAGGAAGCTTTGGGCACGAGATTACTTTACAGCACGGCATATCATCCACAGACCGACGGGCAGTCAGAGAGAACTATTCAGACCTTGGAGGATATGTTGCGAGCTTCGGTGTTGCAGTTTGGTGACGCTTGGCACCAAAGATTGGATTTGATGGAATTTGCTTACAACAACAGTTTTCATTCGAGCATTGGCATGGCGCCATTTGAGGCCTTGTATGGCAGAGCTTGTCGCACACCGTTATGTTGGTCAGAGGTTGGAGAAAGAGTTTTAGTAGGTCCAGAGATTGTCGAGGAGACTACTCAGAACGTTCAGGTGATTAAGTCTAACCTGAAAGCAGCTCAGGACAGGCAGAAGAGTCTAGCGGATCGGCATGCTACGGACAGAACATATGAGGTCGGAGATTGGGTATTTCTGAAGCTTTCACCGTGGAGAGGTGTTGTGCGGTTCGGAAAGAAAGGGAAGTTGAGTCCCAGGTACATCGGACCATACGTGGTCACCGAACGAGTTGGTGAGGTAGCTTACAGGTTGGAGTTGCCTCCGGAGTTGGCTAGAGTGCATAATGTTTTTCACGTGTCTATGCTCCGACACTATGTTGCTGATCCATCTCACGTGATACCTCCTCAACCGCTTGAGATTAACCCAGATCTGACGTATGATGAGGAACCGGTGACGATCATTGATTGGAAAGAGAAGGTTTTGAGGAACAAGACAGTGAATTTAGTGAAGGTTTTGTGGAGGAACCATTCAGTTGAGGAAGCTACGTGGGAGACAGAAGATCGGATGAGGGATTTGTACCCTCGATTGTTCTTTGACTGCTAGGGGGTTGCTGCGTTGTTGTTTTGAATTTCGGGACGAAATTCTATTAAGGTGGGAAGGTTGTGACATCCCGTCCCGGGATTATTAAACGCACGTGTGAAATTACAATTTTGCCCCTAGTTCGATTTTGTCACGTTGTGGGTTGTTTTGTGTGTTGGGGTATGTGTTTGGAACCTTACACACTCCCACACACACACACACTGACACTGCTCTCTCTCCCTCTGTCTTCTCCCTGTCTCCCTCTCCCCCGAGCTCCCTTTTGCCACTGTACATGTACGGACACACACCAAGAACCATTATCCCGTAGCAGATCGAGGAAACCAAGGGTGGATTTGTGATCGTGAGGTCGAGGGGAGCACGAATATACCCTTTTCAGGTAAGAACATCGATGTTTTCACGTCGATTTCTTAAACTCCGTTTTGGGTACTGTTCATGCAAAGCTTGTACATTAAGTTTTTGGGTTTTCTGAGCTCGTGGTTGTGTTTGTGAGGTTCCCAGGAGCGTCGGAGTAACTCGTTGGACGACTTTGGACGTCGGGAGGGCCTGGTTCGAGGTTGGCCGAGCTTGGAGTTTTTGGACAGGTATAATCTCGTGGTTTTAGCCCTTAAAACTTGTTGGGACATGTTCTACTAGCTTAGGGCTTTAATTTGGTGCAAGAAACGTGGAAAAAGGTGGAGAAACGAGAGAGTTATAGCGATTTGCAGGTTTTCCGGCGACGGTGCCGGCGACGGCGACGGCGCCGGCGACGGCGACGGCGCCGGCGACGGCGACGGCGCCGGCGTCGGGGGCTGGCCGGAGAAGAAGCAGGAATATTCCGTTAAGTTTAACGGAATATTCCAGACGGCAGGGGTTAAGTCTAACGGAATATTCCGTTAGTTGACGGAATATTCCTGACGGCGTCAACTGACGCCGTCAGTGTGCTGTGCACGTGGCCGCGCGTGGGGGCGCGTAGGTCCGTGCCTGTGCTGGCGCGTGGGGGCGCGTGCGGGGTCCAAAATTTTTTCTAAAAATATGGTTGTGACCCTGAGGTTGTGTAGAGCACGTTGGTATATTCATTTGTCCATTTTGAGCAATGTATGAGAAGTTATTACGAGAAACGGGTTATGTGCTTTAAAGTTAACGTTTTTATAGTTGTTTCGCATTTAGGTGACACGTACCCAGAGGACGAGCGTGCACACGCGAGACAGGGGGGCTACGACCCTTCTACATACCAGTGAGTGGGCTTTTGTTTTCCGTATATACCTATATACATTTATATTCCCAGAAATTGATTTAAAAGGGTTATTTGCCTTATGCCATGCATGTTATTATTAACGTTTATGCATCATCACATTCATTAGTAGTAGCATGCATATACATATTTATATGTGGGTGCTGTGGAGGCATAGGTAAGTGCCAGGTAAGCGTTATTTAACGATTGCATTAAATAGTGGATAGAGATGCTTAGAGAGCTCATAACCTGTACCCCCGTGTTAGTGCTCCTGCCCTGAGCAGGGCACAGGCCTTCACGTGATGTTCACCTCCCGCACCTTAGGCTCAGCTTGGATCCAAGCTAGGTGCACAGGCCTGTCGTACAGACCACATTAGGTGGTTCCGACTTGTAGGTGACCCGCGATTATTCGCCCAGGCTTCACGTGATCGTAGCACTTATTTACACCCAGTCCTGTCGTACAGACCACTTTAGGTGGTTCCGACTCGTGGGCAGGTTTAGATATTGAGATTGAGATTTGAGCTCTAGATGTAGCCGTACAGGTCACGTAGGTGACTCCGGCTGCCTGATTACATGATATTGATTATGATTATACCTGGGCACTTGCATATCACTTTGAGATTTTGGCATGGCATATCTTGAGCATGATTGGTATACCCTTGAGCATGTTTTGCATGTTTACACATACGTACATATGTTTATTTTCTGGGAAGTATACAGGTTTTACGGCGAGGGGTTAGAAAGTATTTTATGAAATGGTTTTCAAAGAGCTTTGTTTTTGCCCACTCACGTTTTTGTTTTGCGCCCCTCCAGGTTCTAGTTGCTTAGCCGTTGCGGTGGTTTCCCTTGAGAGCTTTTCGGCGTTCTGACAGACACTCCCCATTGTAGGGTCGCCTTCGGGCGTACTACTGTTGTTGTTTTAATTGGACTGCTATTGACCTGCTCTGAATTTGTATCGCACTAACTAGCACTCATTCTAGTACTTGCTTGCTAGTTTTTAATTATTCGTACTTTCATATTACTACTTTAGCTTCCGCACGTGCACATGGCTACGTCACCTTTGTGTGACGGCCAGCACGCTCCGATCTCGGTCGGGGTGTGTCAGTAATCGGCTAAAGATAAAGTTCAGAAAAAAAAATTGGTTAATTATGAAAGTTCAGGGGATAATCGGCTAAATTAAAGTTTAAAGAAAATTAGCACCTCTACACAAATTCAGGAGGCAAACCAATAAATACCTTTAAATTATTATATTATTTTTAAAATTAAAGATGATATTAAGTTTCAACTTGATATGTGAATTGCTTGTAGAACAAAAAAAAAAAAAAAAAAAAAAAAGAAGGAAAAAGCGTTTTTTTTTGGGGTAAGCAAAAAAAGGTTTTGGACCAAAATAAGAAAACCCAATACCCAATTGGAACAATACCATTATCATACCATACTAATCGAATTCCATGGCATATGGAAAATTTGGTATTGTAATGGTATTAGATTTTAACACTCTAAAAGTTTGATATGATAATTATATGGTAACCGTACCAAACTCATTATGATTGAGAATAACTTATATAAAATAGGTTTACCGTCACGTGACTTCTCAATTTAATTATATATTATTATATAGGGAAAAACTTAGATATCAATAAATTATTAGACAACAAATCATCACGAAACTGTTTGGACCCAATTTTATATTATCGGCCCAAGTAATCAAGTGCCGTTAAATGACGAGGTGGTTGAAATGATTTTTAATTATTATTGAGAAATAATGTTGTGATTTTAATCGTGATATTATCTCGTAGTAATATTTTAAACCTAATATTTGTCTAAATCCTAATTAAGTTGAACACATAGAATATTGGGATATGCACGACATCAATTGGATGAGTGCAGGTATGGTTAGATCATGCAGAAGCCTAGATAGGCTTGGCTTTTGGTGGTGATATGATAAGCCTAGGAATTGATGGTGATGGAGTTATGATGAGGTAAGAAGCCTAGATAGGCTAGACTTTTGATGATGAGGTTTGAAAAGTCATGATGCATGGATAGGATGAAATGATGAGAGGGTGATAATTAGAAATGAATTTAATATTCATTTAGATAAAGCCTAGGAACATAGGTTTCTTGGAAGGCTAGGTTTTAAATGCATGTTTCTCGGGTTGGTGCTGTGAAGATGGACGGAGGAAAACAAGTGGTGAAGCCACGTCACCAAAGATCAAATGCAATCCTTTAAAGATCAAGTCATGTCAGATACAAGAGAATTTGAAATAGGACTCTACCTGAGGATCAGGCTGTGCCAAGCAAGTACATCAGTCCTATAAATACATATGCAATGGCTACGGAAGAAGGACCTCCAATTCAACACACAACTGCCTTGCGCAAACCTCTTAAACATCTTGAGATTTTTTTTTTTTTTTTTTTTCCGCCGACACATCTTCAGTTTGGATAAATAGCACTGTTGGCGTAGAATTAGCCAATCAAGGAGCACCTTCAGTTTGGATAAACAACATTGCGTCGAGGCCGACTGGTTACCTATCCAAGTTTGGTCGAGAAGGGTTTTCGAATCCTTATTGGCAGAGGTCACCTTATTAGCCTTCTCGGCGAAGTAAGGTGTTACAAGTTACAACATTCGGCACATTGAACGCCGAGTGATTTTATGATTGGATATTCACAAGTGAGTTTCAGAGTTCAGCATTCTGACGGTCGAATCACATTTACCATCAAGACATACATCTCCTTCGAGTATTTGTGTCCATATAGTTTGGTGTCGATTCGACGTGCTTATACTATTACGAATATAATCATTGTGACCGAATCCGGTGCCGACGATTCGTGAACTTCGCAGAACTAGCAGCCTTGTCTTCAGACTCGAGAATCCGAAGGCCAAGACGTGTTCCTTCCTTGGCCGCAGTTGCAAGATCAAGAAGTCAGCAACGCGCTCAACGCAACATCAACAAATTTTACTCCTTCGCCAAGCTCGGTCGACGAGTTGGCATGCCTCGCATTCGACCAAAGGACGTAATTAGCTCATTAGTTACTTGGTCTGCGCACCACGTAGGCTTTGTAATTTTTAGGGTCAACAGTAACGCTCAACATGTTCTAGCTATAATGCTAGAGAGAATAAAATTTTAAACCAAATGATATGTTACCAATAAAAAATAAGCACGTTAATCAATAATTAAGTAATAATCTTAGCACCAACAACCACACTATTTAGTTCCCAAAATTTGATGTCCATATTACCTTAAAATGTTGGTCTCCTAGCGTTTCCCTATCGAAAAGAAGAGAGAAAGCTCAGAAGGAAACGTGGAGAAGAGATAGAGCGGTTAGACAAAGGGAAATGGAGGGAGAAGCCGCAGCCGCAGCAGAAGGGCGGCATCCTCTCAAACCCCATCCTCTTTTCAATAACCATAACAGCTGGAAACATAAGGTCTCTATCACACAAACCACGAACAATCCAAGTTTATGAGTCATATATTATTATTTCGTAATTTTAATCCTTGCTTGGACTTTTTTATTCAATTTTATGATCCAGTTTATTTTGATTGTACAGATTATGTATAATTTGAAAATATTTGTTAGTGTGTATTGTATGTAAGCTTAGCAAACTGTAATTGGTATCTGTAATTTGTTTTGTAGCTGAGAGAGAACTGTTACAAAAGGGTTCGAGAAGACAGAAGGCGGTTGCTTTGGAAGATGAGAATGCTGCCCACTCCACAAATTCTCAATCATATTCCAAATGTACTCCACGGTCTTCACTCTGTCCCTAATTTTTTTTCTTTCTTTTTATTTTCTCTTTGAGAATTTGGTTTGCACTTTCCAATTAGATGGGTGGAACTAGTGTTTGCAGGGTTTGATCAAATCTGCATTCCAGGACATAGTTTCTGCTGAATTGGAAAAAATTAAGGAGTCGTCATTGGATGAAAATGTAAGGAGTTCAACATCTGTCCCTGAGGCCAATGATGTGTTATGGGAATACGATGGCCTTACAAATATATACCAAGGAGATTGTGAAGAGATATTGTTAGCAATGCAAAGGATCTTTTATGAAGACCTGACTACTCATCCAACTAGAAAAGAAGGTGAAAAATTAGGTGCTTTTTTCCCGATGAAATTATAAGCTCAATTGTTGTATCAGAAGTCTCTTGACTATCAACTATTATAATTTACTCTAGCTCTATGCAGAAACAGAAATATGTGTTGAAACATGGGAAGATGAAGAGGATGAATATTTGTCCCCGGCAGTTTATGAGCATATGCAACTGAATGACAAGCACGTATAACGGCAAAAGTTATGATTATTCCCATGCAACAATTTATACGAATTTGTATCCAGTTTGCACATTTTATTGTATCATAATAATTGTTAATCATTGAATTTATGATTAGTGATATTATCAATTAAATCTTTATTATGATATTGGTATTGTAATGAAAAACTGTACTCAAGCAACTGTATGCTTGGCATCTCAGAGAGTATCACTTTAGCTGTTGATTAACTCCAAAGTACGTTTAATGTTGTCATTGTTTCATTTTAAACCCAATTATCTGTTGTAATGAACATTGACCCTGCCTATAAAGAGCTAGTTATATAATTTTATTTTCCCCAATGATGGTTTTAGCAAAATATGGAAGAGAATATTATTTCCTAACTTTTATTAGAGTAATATTAGAAGTATCATATTTCTTGAGAGCACCTCTAGTGGTGTGGTGTCTCTTAACTACAAGCTATACTAGAAGCCTAAGATTTCTTGACTACACCAGAGCTAAAACTTGATCTGAGCTTCAGCTTCTAGATCATGTGTTATTTGATGGAAGAATATGGTCATTCTAACATAAGTTTCCCCCACACAAGGAAACTTTTGGCTCCGTCCCTGCTTGCCCTGCACAAAGAAGTGTGATCCAAAGGGTAAATTGTGAAACCAAGATCTCTAGACTGAATTACCGAAGATTACATGAGGCAGATATAACCAAGATGGTTGAGGAGATAGCGTGAGAAGAGTCTAAAGTCCATGTGTTGAGTCTCACATGGCCTACTTACGTTCAGGGGAATGCTATATATGTTGGCTTACTATCTCTTATAATCAGAGGCCCTTTCAGCTCATGAAGGCTAGGTTAAAAGCCAAGTGGTAATTATATGACCATGTGGATGGGGGTCATTCAAATCAGGAGTAAGAGAACTTGGAGCTCTTAATCAGGCTATCTTGTGCTTATGGATTTTATTATGCCTAAGCTGATTTTTTATTAAGGAACATTCTCGTAATTTTTTTTTTCAGGAAATGAAGTTTGAAATGAATGACCTGACCATCAAGTAGGACCCAAATAAAGCCTTATGACATGATTAAGATGAGATCTTTGCTGTTTCCTCTGTTCCAGTTGCTTATTTTCTTGCTATTTGAGCAAAATCTGCATACTAGCGAACATTCTGTTACAGCAGCAGCAAGTTTGATTCCATGGCTATATCATTCTTCTCTATTTGTTAGTATTATAACTTTGGTTTCCACCATTTTATTACAGCTGTGGTCTCAGCTTCTAATTATTTTTCCAGTCAAATTACTTCCTTATCTATCAAAGTGTGGTAAAATTAATGACGGCACAGCATGCTATATGCTTTATATCCACGTGAGAAAAAGGCTAAATCATTCCTCACTATCAGTCCCTTCTTCTTTGGTACTGATTAGATTGTTTTGGCTGTAATGCTAGATGGGCAAGGAGGAAGTTTGGTGCCCCTTCTGTAAGCACGGAGTACTACAAGAGAATTACAACCTAATATACTGCACTTTATGCAAAGTTCAGCTCAACAAAGGCAATGAGGTATTGTTATCTCCTTATGTTTTTATTTATGCTTATGCGTTATAATGCAGATATCATAATCCAAAATTTGACCAAGTTCTCCATAATTTTTTAAAGATGTAAAGAAATAAAAAATTCGATTCCCAAATTCCCAAATAGCATGTTTTGTGGTTTTGGAAAGGGCAAGAAATAAATCGTGCTGGATAGATAGTAGATTTGGTTGACAGTGGGATTGAAATGCATTTTTTTTTTCACCCAGAAAAAACAAGCAAAAGGAGTTTTAAACTTGTCCGAGTTCTGGTCAGCGAGCTCTCCATTACCATAAGATACTAGCTATCAAAAGATTTTAAAAGACATCATTTATTAAGTTATATGCATGAATGCACCACTTCTATAATTATTACTCGTTTCCTTGTTATATATTGTGAAAAAGGTCTCCTTGAAAATGTAATTCCAAATGACATTAGTTTACGTAGTTTGTCAATTTGGTTAATCATCTTGACCATCATATGGTTATTTAGTAGTATTCCTGTTACTACTTCCGAAAAAGAAAATTCATTTATATTACGAGTTAAAAATTCCAGGTTAATTTGGGAATAATGCGGGGCAGGCTAGCAGAAGTTCACACACAGCATCTTGATCGTGGCTGCTAACTGAAACCCAAGTTTTGCATCGAGACTAGATTTAATATAACTGCACTGTACGTTTTCTGTGCTGGTTGTAATACATTTGAGATTGTAATATCGACTACAGTGAATACTTCCATGTCAATATCTGTAAAAGATCAAATGTATCATCATCATCATCATCATCATCATCTGTTCACTTGGTTGTACTAGATCGTAGAATAGTGAATACTTCCCTATCAATACCTTTAAAGATCAAATATCATCATTATCGTGTTCACTATGTAATATTCACTACTTATTTTCCGAAATTTTCAGCATGCACGCACCGTTTCCATAGGGAAAGCAATGGTTTTTTATTTTTTATTTTTAATTCAAGAGTAATAAGTAATGAAACTTGCGGGCGTCTAGCACTTGAGAACAGTTGGAGTAACCCAAAGCCTATTTATATTCAATTCTGAACATAAAACTTAGTCCCAATTGTATTGTTTGTCATGACAGTAAGCAACTTCAAAACTATTGTCATTTGTCTGGTTCTGGTTGTAAAGATATATATGTACGAACAAAAATCATATGCACTGCCAGGTTACACAAGAACATCATCGTCCACAAAAACAGATCAGTGATGAGTGCTAACCACTAACCAGCAGCAGAGTCTAGATCATATTACCATCTTCGAAACTCCCGGATGCCTGAGCCAAAGACCTCTCATCCATCGGATTTGGTTTTGGTGCTATTACTAGTGATCGGCCAATCCAGGAACTTGTAACCTTCGAGTGAGGGTGGTAGATATGCCTGCGTGGCACTGGCTGAGGGATTGTCAGGTGGGTAGATGTATCCGTTGGCATACCCAAGTTCCTTCATTAGCTTGGTAGGCGCATTCCTCAGATGAAGAGGCACTCCCTCATTCTGTCCGACAGAGTCCCTCACCACTTGTTGTGCACTCCCTATTGCTTTGTAAACAGCGACAGATTTAGGAGCCAATGCCAAGTAAGCCACACACTGTGCAAGAATGACGTTGCACTCTGGCATTCCCAGAAAATGGCAAGCCTGATGACAAGCAACGGCCTGGCTCAGTGCGGATGGGTCAGCCAACCCAACATCTTCACTAGCAAACCGTACGAGTCTGCGGGCAATATATAGAGGTTCTTGGCCTCCTTCTAGCATCCTTGCCAACCAATAAATGGCCGCATTAGCATCACTTCCTCTCATGGACTTGTGAAGGGCACTGATGAGATTATAGTGTTCTTCCCCCGCTTTGTCAGAGGCGACATGTTTGCATTGCAAGGCCTCTTTGGCATCCTCTAAGGTAACAACAGCAGTAGCCACTAACTTATTATGATCATGATCATCATCATCATTCGTAGAGGTAGGGGTAGAGTTAGAGATCGAGGAACTAGAGGTAGAGGCTGCTCGGGCAGCTGCTGTTGTTGCAGAAACTTCCAAGGCATTGAGTGCCACCCGAGCATCGCCATCGCAGTTGGCGGAGATGAAATGGATGGCCTCATCATTGACATGTACATGCATCCGCACACCGGGAGCCAATCCCTTATCGGAGTCATTGGCGGCCCGCTTGAGAAGGAGCTCAACCGCGTGGGGTCTCAGAGGGTGGAGAACAAGAACTCGGCAGCGAGACAAGAGCGGCCTGATCAAATGGAAGGAAGGGTTCTCGGTGGTGGCCCCCATGAAGACTATACTGCCGTCTTCGATGACGGGCAAGAACGAGTCCTGCTGTGACTTGTTGAACCTGTGAACCTCGTCCACGAACAGCACTGTTTGTTTTTTCTTAGCCGCCTGTTTCTTCTTGCGGGCCTCGTCGATAGCGTCCCTCACGTCTTTAACCCCGCAAGTGACGGCGGACAACGAAACGAATCGGTAGGAGGAGCAAGGGCGGGAGGCGGAATTGATGATGGATTTGGCAAGGGAGGTCTTGCCGACGCCTGGTGGACCCCAGAACACAAGAGAAGGGAGACGTTCGCAGTCGATTGCGGAGCGGAGCAGAGAGTTTGGGGCAAGTAGGTGGTCTTGGCCCACGACGTCGTCTAAGGTGCGAGGGCGCATGCGCTCCGACAACGGCTCGTTGGTGTTGTTGTCGGCATTTTTGGGGTTTGCTGGGATCGCTAGTTTGAGACGTTTCGACTTGGAGAGTGGAGCTTCTTCTTCTGGCCCCTCTCCCCCTGCGGCTGGGGTGGATTCCGATTCCTCTTGTAGTTTGCGAGCGGAAGCGGGGACGGGACGTGGAGAATCGGAGGAAGGAGGCTTGGACTGGAACAGAAAGAAGCGGTCGAGCTTGGGTTGGCAAGGCCGCCCGGATGAAATCGGGCTCGGATTCGTGCTAGGGCCGGCGGATGTGGATGATTCGCGGTTGAGAATCCATTCTGTGGCCTTGAGAATGGAGTTGCCCCCTGTTCCTGTGGCAGCTAGGGCTTGGGCCGCCAACTCGCTGGGGAAGCCCATGCTCAGCAGCTGCTCCATTTCCATCTCTCTGGAGTCTGGTTTGTGTTTTCTTCTTTTATTAAATAAGAGAAAAACGATAAATCCAAATAAAAGAACAAGGCAGCGATTGAATCTGTCGGATCTCAAATTCCAATCGATTTCAACCCATTTTCTCAGCAACCAGAGGCTTGGGATCTCAAATTCATCGTCTTGGAGATTGGGCTCTGCTTAATCGGCGAAAAATTGGATCCCTTGTGAGAAGTGGAAGCGCAGATTCGATTCGGCGATGGAGAAGACGATTTAACGCAGGAGAACGCGAGAGAGAGACGACGGAAGGAATGCGGGCGCACGAGAGAGAGAGGAGATGGATTGAGATGGGATTGCGAAACCCTTGTTACTAAACCCTTGTTTTAAGAGAAAATTAGAATTAAATATCTCATTTCATTTTTTTTTAAACTAAACATTTATGTTTTTTAAGTTTTTTATTAACCTTTTGAAACATTTGATTAAAATATTCAGACTTGAACTGTGACAGCCCGTCCTGGACTTTTCGTACCGTAGGGGTAAAATGACGGTTTTGCCCCTAGTATGTTTGTTTGTTGTGTGGTCATTTTGGGGTTTTGGTTGGTTAATTTTGGACCCCCCACACACCCCCACACTCCCTCATCCCTTCCCTGTCCCGTATCACTGTCCCTTCCTCTCTCTTTCTCTCTTTCCTATCTCCATACGTACAGACAACACCCAAAACAACTGGGAACGTGGTAGATCGAGGAAACAAACTACATAGTTGTGCTCGTGAGGTCCTTAGGAGTTCAACCATACCCATTTCAGGTAAGGATACCTTCGTTTTCACGTCGAACTCGGGATCCCCCGATTTGGTCACTGTTCATGCACACGTTAATTCTTGTGTTTTTGGGAATTTCAAGCTTGTAAGAAGCTTGATGAGGTTCTTAGGAGGCTCGGGGGTGGTTCGTTTGAAGGTTTTGGACGTCGGGATCGTGAGTTGCAGGTTTGGCCGAAGTTGGTGGTGTTTTCCCGGCGAGATTCTGTGGGTTTTAGTGCTTGAAAGTGGTATGGATTTGTTCCTCTTGTTGTAAGCTTCATTTTGGTACCAATTTTGTGAAATTTGGTTGAAAAACGAAGAAGATATCAAGCTTTGAAAATTTCCCAGTTTTCCGAAGCCGGCGATGGCGCCGGAGTTTGGCCGGAGAAGATGACGAAATATTCTGTCAGTTTGGACGGAATATTCCTAACGGCATTAACAGAATATTCCTAACGGCGTTAACTGACGCCGTTAGTGTGCCAGGCACGTGCCTGTGCGTGAGCAGCGCGTGTGGCCATGTCTTGGCCGGCACGTGGGGGCGCGTGCGGTATCGAAAAATTATTTTAAAATATGGGGATGTTCGTGAGGTTGAGTAGATCACGTTGGTGTATTCATACACCCCATTTGAGCATTGTATGAGAAGTTATTTCGTAATGTTGGTTATGTGCTTTAAAATTAACGTTTTTATAGTTGTTTCGCATATAGGTGAGACCTATCCCGAGGACGAGCGCGGTCACTCGAGGTAAGGGGGTTACGACCCTTCTACATACTAGTGAGTGGGCTTTTGGTTTTCCATATATACCTATATACTTATGTTTTTCCTAGAAAGTGAAATGAAATGTTTATACGTTTATATGCCATGCATTATGTTTGCCCATTTAATTATGCATTATTAGTTGAATATATATATGTGTGTTGGTGCTGCGGACGCACATGTAAGTGTCAGGTAAGTATGGTTTATGTTTATGTTTAGTAGTGAATTGAGATGCATAGAGAGCTCATAACCTGCACCCCCGGTGTTAGTGCTCCCGCTTAGAGTTGGGCACAGTCCTTCATGTGATGTTCACCTCCCGCACCACACGCTCATCTTGGATACAAGTTAGGTGCACAGTCCTGTTGTACAGATCACTTTAGGTGGTTTCGACTCGTAGGTAACCTGCGATTATTCGCCCAGTCTTCACGTGATTGTAGCACTTGAGCGTACTTATTATACACCCAGTCCTATCGTACAGACCACTTTAGGTGGTTCCAACTCGTGTGCAGGTGTAGTCAGTGAGTTGGAGATTTGAGCTCTAGATTCAGCCGTACAGGTCACGTTAGGTGACTCCGACTGACAGATTACATGACATTGTTTGGCATTACCTAAGTACTTGCATTTTATTTCGAGGCATTTGGCATGGTATATTTCTGAGCATGATTTATATATATGTATATATTCTTTTTTTTCTGGGAAGTATACAGGTTTTACGGCGATGGGTTAGAACTTTGTTTATGAAATGGTTTTTGAAAAACTTTGTTTTTGCCCACTCACGCTTTTTGTTTTGCGCCCCTCCAGGTTCTAGTTTGGCTAGCGCTTTTGGTGGCTTCCCAGAGGATTTTCCCGGCTATCTGATAGATTATCACCAGTGAAGGACCACCTTTGGGTGTGTTTATTTAGTGTTGTTTCTCCCGGACTGCACTAGGTTTTCCGTGCTCTGAACTTTGTTTCTCACACTTACGCTTGCACATGTATGTTATTTACCTTGTGTATAGCTGGGTTTTTATTTATTCGTACTTTTATTATTATTTATTAGCTTCCGCAATGTGCACATGGTTACGTCACTTCCATGTGGCGGCCAGCATGCCCCGATCTCGGTCAGGGTGTGTCATGAACTACTTCACATTAATTAAAATTAATTTATATTTAAATATCTACTATAAATTTTAAATAATTTTAACTATATTTAAGTCTAAAAATTTAAACTTTTCAAATATAAATGTAAACCACGCCAAATGGAAACGTACCAATATTAAATGAAAACATACCAACGTCAAATGAAAACATACCAACCCCAAATTAAAACGTACCCAAGTATAAACTATATTAAAATGAATATTCATCTTTTTGGAATGTTTAAAAATATGTTTGATTCATACACAATGCTCTATATAGTCTTGTTTTTTCATTTTTGGTAGATAAGTTTCTGAAACAACTTTTAGTTGATCAGAGATAAATCCTTATTATTGTAGATAATGCTAAAAAATAACGATAGATCATATAATTTTGAATTAACAAAAAAGGTTATTGTCCGTTGATTAATGACTCTTTCTATAAAACAAAAAATAATTAATTTAAGTAATTTAAACTTTTACATTGTTAACGACTCTTTCTATAAAAAAAAATATATATATATATATATAATTGATTAAAGTAATTCCTCATTATTAGGACAAAAAGTAATAAAACTTATGTTTTGAAAACAAACATACCAAAAATTCAAATGTACCAAAAACTAAATGTACCAAAAATTCAACTGTACTAAAAATTCAAATGTACCAAGAAGCCAAATGGACCAAAAATTTAAATGCACCAAGTAACTAAATGTACTATTACAATCAAACATACTGATATAACCAAACGTACCTAACAATGAGTTTTGTTACATTCTATTTAATTTACTAAAATAAATATTTTAATAAAAATAAAAAAAATCTTAAATCATCATAATAAAATATGCATAAAAATAGGAGGAAAAAAGAGAATGCTAACGTGAATAGACTTCTAAAGAAATAAAATTAAAGTATTAAAATTGTAGGGAAAATGTTTAATCAAATTTGCAAAAGAAATAGATACTTAGTCTATGACATTTAAAAACGAGGCATCTATATCAAAAACGTCCCTTGTTTTAATTCTCTGTTCTAATCCTATATTTAGTCCCCTTTTGTAAGTTATCCAAACAAGGTGAAATTTATGAATGCTTAATTCATCAAGTTTAGGAAAGTTTAATCAATTTGTAGAAATTTCATGAAATTTTTTTATTCAATTCTCTCGAAATCTGAGAGAGATAGATAAGATTTGTGAATGCTTTGCACTAAAAAAAATCTCTCTAATTCCTTTCAATTCCTCAACTTTTTAAAATTGTTTAAAATAAATTTCTAATTGAATAGATCTGAAATGGTATAAACTTTTTTGAAATTATAATTGAATACACCTGGATTTCTAAGGATTTTAATAAACTATCTTAAAATTCTAATTAAATAAACGTTGAATTTCAGAGAATCACTTAAAATCCTGATTGAATACTCATAAATTCTTTAAAAGAATTAAAATTCTTTAAATTCTCAATTGAATACACCCTCCTAAACCTAAGGAATTTTAAAATGACGGAAATTAGAATGACGAGATTTATCATTGTTCTAAAAATCTCTGCCTAGTGTTGCATAGGCCTCGCCTAAGCGCTAGGCCGTTGGCCACCGCCCCGATTAATGCTTAGGCGTTTGAAAAATAAGAAAGGGCGCCTAGACTTACTGAGGTGCCCGCCTAGACCTACTAAGGCACCTGCCCAGACCCACCTAGGTTACGACTCACTTAGACAGAAAATAGATAACTTTCATTTTGCATTTCATTTTTTCAATAAATTGTAAGAGACTTGTTGAATACTTAAAGGAACACACATTATATACTTGTTCTCCATGTTTTCATTATGTTCCAATAGCTCATAATATATATGTCATTCCATTTTGTAGTTTATGATGAAATCATATATGTATTTTAAGTATAAAAAGATATTTATTTACACGAAATATAATAGATTTAATTAAATCCGCCTAGGTGCTCGCCTAGACCCCGCCTACCCGCCTAGGCGCTAAGCCTCAGCCAGCCGCTCGACTAGCGCCTAGCGTCTTTTAGAACCTTGGATTTTATTTTGGGTGATTTTGTATAAAATCAATAAAAAGTTTCAATATTAACAATATATCAATCATATTTATACTAATTATCAGTGTTCTAAAAATCGGCCTAGGCGGTGAAAACTCGCTGCAATTTAGGGCAAATTGTTTCGAAAAATCTGTCTGGACCTAGACAGCTGCCTAGGTGGCGGGCTAGGTGGGCGGTCCTAGGTGACCTAGGTAGATTTGGCTTTTTTTACTTTTATTGTGTGCTTTTTTTTTTTTATTTTTTTTTCTTTTTTTTTTTTCTTTTTTTTTATTTTTTTAGTTTCATGGTGGTATACTTACGGAAAATAGTGTACCTAATTTGCAAATGATGGATTGACTACAAGTTCATCCAATTGTGAAATGAATTGGAGAACTTTTGAGGGGATACATACAAAAAAAAAAAAGAAATAAACTAGACACAGCAACGTTAAATAATTTAGTCTATATCTAATCCAATGCAAGGATCATGAACGAGAACAATTTAGTCTATCATCCAAGAATACTCCTCATTATGATTATATGCTAATTGATTTTTAAATATTGAATTTGTTGGATGGATGTACTTTGTGTATTCTTCTA
The DNA here is from genome assembly GCF_963583255.1 of Pyrus communis. Taxonomy (NCBI): domain Eukaryota; kingdom Viridiplantae; phylum Streptophyta; class Magnoliopsida; order Rosales; family Rosaceae; genus Pyrus; species Pyrus communis. The sequence goes on from NC_084816.1 coordinate 25,440,931, forward strand.
CTTCTATTTTTGCATTTTATCATTCTTTTATTATCCATACAAGTATAGGTTTATTTTTTTTTAAGTGTAAATAGGCACTTAGTTACAAGAAATATAATAAATTTACATAAATCCGCCTAGGCGCTAGGCCCCCTGCTTGCTGCTCGACTAGCGCCTAGGGTTTTTTAGAACCTTGAGTCAATCATATATTGTTATACTTAAATACATTTAAGATAAACAAAAATTAAAAAAATGCCATTACAGCTGGCATCCACTTTAAATGAAACCTCATTTCTCATATTTTTCATATTTTGAAATAGGTCAATACATACACTGTTTTTTTATTCTGGTTTTATTGGATTCAGACGCTGCATTGTAGTATCCATTTTCTGGTTTTTTTTTTTTCCATCACTCAAACACCTCATATTCTTCACACCTCATGCAATTCCTAATTTTGCATTTGGATTTAGACACTGCAACGCAATGTCTATTTTTACTTTTGGATTCAGAATGCAGTGTCTTTTTCCTTTTTTTTTTTTTTTTTTTTTTTTTTTTTTTCATTTTGATTCATGCACTATGTTGCAATGTCCGTTTTCTGATTCTATTTTTTTTAATCGAACCCGAATCAATAGTTATTCCAAAGTTTCCAACCTCTGCCCCCACCCATATCTGCTTTCTGCTAAATCCTTCTCTTTCTATCTCCTTCTCCCTCTGTATTTTTCATTCTAATCCTTCCTTACGTCAGAGAATGACATTATAAATTGTCGTCAACCACCCCTGGGCTTTGATCGGAAGTTAGCGACATCAAATTTGAAAGTTGGAGTTGTCATCGATCATCCTTGGGCTCCATAACGAGGTAAGAATCGAAGAAGAGAAAGTGAAGAGTAAGAGGGAGAAAATTCATGGGGTGTCACCGATGAAATTATCACCGTTGATGGAGGTGGGTCGTTGTCGGAAGTTCATGGTGGCACGTAGTGAGTGGTTGCTGTGAGTGTTTAGTGGGGGATAATATTTTCAAATTTCTATATCACTTTTGAGAATTGTAATAGACATGGTATTTTTTCAGTTGAACTATTTATTCTGGTTTGATCGATGAGAGAGAAAAATAGAGAGGCAGGGAGATGAGAGACAAACATGCGAGAGTGAAGAGAAAGAAGGGAAGAGAGAGACATGATAGAAAATCAAAAGAGAATGAAGTAAATAAGGACAAGAGAGCGGGGGAGATAAGGAATAGAATAAAGTTAAGAGAGAAGGGTATAATAATTATTTTATATCTAACTTAAACTCATGTGACAAGATTCATGGACCTATGCATAATTATTATAAATATTTCATTGATTATGTCAAAAAATAAAAGGGAATTTTAACGAAAAGCTCTTAGTACTGTTCACTTTAACGAAAAACCACATTTTTATACTAAAAAGTCAATCTTGATACTATTCACTTTACTCTTTATTTTGTCCTTATTGTTAAAACTCAAAGTTTTCAAGTTATTTTCATTAGTTTTCCTAAAATAAAATTGACCATTGATATATGGCTAATTAGTAAAGTTTTTATTGACCTTTGGCCAAGTATCCTTTTTATTTTTTAGAATTTGTGAATTTTTTTGTTTGGTTAACCTAAAAGAACAATAGAATTAGATATGGAATTTGTTATATTTAAACTCTCAATCACAGAAATTGGGAGATGACACTTATTTACATGGAATTTAAACTTGGAAACTTGAGGTCCTAATTTCCAAGTTTGTTTTTCATGCGGAACTTCTAAATTTCTATGTTTATGAATCCAAACAAAAAAATTGGTGCATATCAATTTATAAATTCCAACGTTTACCCAAATTTCAAGTTTATTTCCCTCATCAAACATAGTTACACAAACGGATGATTTATTTCGACTCTCAAATGGATTATGAGTGATTTTATTTGAACTCATAGAACTTCATTCTACAACCAACTTAATCTTTACACTTATATTATTTTAATGAAAGAATTAATCTTTCTTTAAACCCAAATTTACTACCTAAACTATTATTATAAACTCAATTCAAAATATAAATTTATCTTTACACCCATTTTAAAAAATAAAATAAAATAATTGAATAATTTGGTGAAATTTCCTTCTCTATATATACCCGTATTGTTTATATCCATGTCCCTGTGATTTTATTTGAATAAGCATAAAGCACTATAGCGTGCTTTCGTTAATGTAATACAATTGATGTAGTACATCACTATAGTGTGTAGATATTAATAGAATTTCTTGAGTTGATATGCCCCATTTCTGGAGCTGCGTCAATATATGAATGGCGTCTCCTATGGCTACTTTGCTGCTTTTCGTCAAAATGTTAAATATTTTCTAAGAAAAGAAATCTCAATGTATCTAACTATCTATCAAAAACACATTTTGTCAGCATTGATGGTCGTGAATTGAAACTTAAAAACTCATCTTCTTAACTCTAAAAAAAATGAACTTAAACAAAAAAAAATTTGCATAAATTGATTCATACCTTAGCTGAAGTTTTCAAAACTTTAAAATCACCATTCATCGATAAAAAACAATTGTTTTTTTCTCTATAGGGCTCTTAAGGTTTCAGCCATAATAAACGTAGGATAAACATTGTGTGATGGTAGAATTTACTTTTTAATTTCTTTTAATAGAAAACTTCATTCTAATCCTTGACAAATATGATTTTTAGACTAAAACTATGGGCAAGATCAAAATATAATTTTAGTCCCTTGATAAATTAATAACCTCATTTATTAATTACATTTTGATTTTTTAATTATTTCTCTTTTTCTTCCTAATTTTAATGTATTAATTTTATTTCATTATAATTTTCATTTTCATTTCATTTATCGTAATATATTTTGTTGTATACATTTAGATAAACTAATATTTGTTATACAATATATTTCGATTTACATTGTCTTCTTCATTTAGATAAATTAAATTCAATATAATACATTTCAGAGCATAAATTTAGGTACACACATTTCAATGCATACATTTTGATAAAAACATTTAGGTACATTAATTTAATATAATACATTTCAGTGCATATATTTCAGTATATACATTTCGGTACTAACATTTAAATACATTAATTCACTATAATACATGTTGATACTAACATTTAGGTACATTAATTGAGTCTTTCAAGTTTGTAGAATGTTAAATAAAATTAATAAATTAAAAAAAAAAACTTTTTTAGTAAAAAAATAAATTAAAATTTGTATATTAATAAATTTAAATATCTAATGGGAGACGTTAAATAAAATGCATATTAATTATTTTGAATTAAGGACACATCAAGGGACTATAATCAATATGTAATCTAACACTAGGTTTATTTTAAATTTCAATCTTCTTGAAGGATTAAAATTTAAAAACCCCTATTTTTTAATTTTTTTTTTTAAAGATTAGGATTAAATTTTGAGTGTGGGTTTGTTGATGAATTTTTGTTTTATTTTTTATTTTATCTTGGTCACTTAGTACTACGGTCTAACAACATTCCTCTTCACTTGTAAATAAGAGGTCTTTGGTTCAATTCTCGCCAAAGGCAAATTTAAACCACATTGTTGTTAGCCCATTGCGAGGCTAAGCCTACCCTAACATGCCCGGATCCTAATGTCCCATGTGCTGGCCGACACCTGAAGGTGACGCAAGCCAATTATGAATGCAAAAGTTGAGAACATGTGAAACATGCACAAAAATTGTAGCAAGATAATAGGATGTGACTATTCATGCAGTAGTAGAGTATTATCACAATATTAATATTCAACTGCCAACAATGAATACATAATGATAACATGACATGTTTAGAGCATATTCTAATACAGAGTACAGAGTACAAGTAGAAGGTAAGATAGAGAAGTGCTATCACAATAAGTGTCAAAGCAGAGAGAATAGCACAATGTCACTGGTAGGGACAAGCGTCGTATCACGAGTTGTAATCCTCGTTCTTATGTCCTAAGGGGGCGCAAAACATACATAGTGGACCAAGTTGATATATATATATATATATATATATATATATATATATATAAAATACTAAATAGCTATCAACATACTAACCCCCAAAGTTTTATGAAAACTAATAGCATAATAAGTGGTTAGCATGCCATAAAACCTTTCCATAAAACATATCTCGTATATAGTGTGCTAAATAATGGTATCAAACAAGGTTCTAAAAAACGCTAGGCGTTAGTTGGGCGGTGGGTTGGGGCCTAGCGCCTAGGCGGACTAGGCGGATTTAAGTAAATCTATTGTATTTCGTGTAAATAAGTGTCTGTTTATACTTAATATATATATATATATATATATAATTTTATCATAAACTAAAAAATAGAATGATATATATATATATATATATTATGAAGTACTGGACAATAATAAAAATATGAGGAGCAAACATATAATATGTGTTTATTTAAGTGCTAAATAAGTTTCTTATTGACACGTTTAAAAACTAGTGAAGGTTCTTCAAATATAGTTAAAGTTTTGATCTTTATATATAAATCTTCCAAATAATTACACAATATATTATTTAATAGTGGAGTGGGTAATTGTTTTTATTATAATTTATAACTTATAAGCCCAAGTAGTAATTAGATAATATATTATTTAATAGTGAAGTGGGTAATTGTTTTTATTATAATTTATAACTTGTGGAAATCAATCAGATAAGATAAGGGGAGTTGGTAGTGGAAATCAATCAGATAAGGGGGAGTTTGGTTTTGTCGCCTTGGAAATCGGGAGGCTTTTACTTTGAGGTGTCCTGTTTCCTCTTCCAGTCTTCCTCTACTTCTTCGATTGTTCCGCGTATTTCTCCATCGTCTTCTTCGACTAATTCCCCATCTTCTTGCCCTGCAAAATTTCCCAAAACCTAGTCTAGCGCAGCAAAGATCCTCGAAAACGTTACTGGCTTCGGCGAAGAAATCCAAAGAGACCATGTCAAATTTTTCCTTTTTTTTTCTTCCAGCAATTGCATTGTTATTCCTTCTACTGGTCTCTCTCTCGCTTTCTCTTCCCTCACGCTCTCTCGCTTTCTTTTCCTTCACGCTCTCTCGCTCTCTCTCTCTCCCTTTCTCTTTCAGATTTTATGTTGTCGCCTTCTTCTTCTACGTTGTGTAGTGAAACACCGACGTGTAATTTTTTGACAGAACCGCCTAATTCACCGCCAAGACCGCTGAGCGCCCAATCGGCTGCCTAGACACCGCCTAATGCCTTTGCCGATTTATTGAACGTTTTTGGAAAAATTGCGGCGGCGGTCGGACGCCCTGCGCCTAGGTGGCCGCCTTGACCGCGTTTTAGAACACTGGTATCAAATAACAATATCTCCTAGCCCGCAACCAACACCATGTCTCTCGACCCGAAGCCAGAGATTATTTTCCCCCGGCCCATAGCCAACACCAGATCCTTGTCTCTGGCGGAATAATGACCACTAGATACATACCAAAATATTGAACATAATCTTTCCAAACATAGGTACATATATCTCAAAATCATCTTCATAGTATAAAGTCATCCATCATCTATACTATAAAAAAAATGTGTAAAAACATGTTCTAAATAGTATATCATCATCTATCAGATACTCTACAAGAACATGGGTTCGATAAAAAAATATGGTATTCCAAAATATTCTAAGTGAACTTGATAATCACAAAACAACATAAAGGGTATAATTAATAAAACTCTATTCAAATGATTGAATTTAGGAAAATGGACGTAAAAAATGGGTCTAGGATGTTGAAATTAGCCTAGAAGGGGTCTCGAACAAAAACCCTAAAATAGTCAAGTTAACGCTAACCGTTGACCGGGTTAATGGTTAGACCGGGTCAAAGTCAACGGGTCTGGATTAGTCAAATTGAGTCGAGGGTATTAGGTTGGACCGGGTCAATGGGCTGAAGGCCTTGGGTTCTTGGGCTTAGGTTCTAAGGCCCAAAGGGTTTTGGGTTAATGGGTTGAAGGCTCAGGTTCTTTCATAGCCCAAAGGCCTGCTTCAAAAGGGTTTGGGTTTTTGGGTTAATCGAGTCGAAGGCCCTAGGTCTTGGGCTAAGGGTTTACATGAGCTTGGACTTAAAAGCCCATTTTTTTGGGTTTTGAAAGAAAACTAAATAATTAAAATAAAAAACTAAACGGGTTGGGTTTTTAGGTCTAACGGCTATCGAGCCTAAGGCTCAAGTCCTATACATGGCCAAAAGGGCTTGGGTTGGTTTTCTCACTGGGAAGGAGATCAGAGCCTTTTGTGCTTCGATCAATGGCGATCTACTTCCCTAAGGTCCGACCTAGGTGCTCAAACAAAGGTAGAAGTGAGGGGAAGATAATGTTATTTAAGACTCGATGTGGAACGGTCGGAGGTGGCCGGGTTTTGCTCGACACTCGCTGGGCTTGCCAGAGTCTGGGTTTTTGGTGCCCTTTGGTGGTCCAGAGTTCCACAAAGACCGAGGGAGAGAGAGTATATGCTGATGATGGTGGTGGTATCGTTGTTGGGGAGTGTGGGGGTCTTGGGTGTGCTTGGGTGATGTGGGTTTGATTGGGGAGAAAGTGAGAGGGAGAAGTTCGAGAGAGAGTGAGAGTTGAGTTGAGAGAGTAAGAGATCCGAGAATGACTCGGGAAAGGAGAAAGAGATAGGGTAAGGGTTAAGAGGTTGCCATGTGGCAGCATAAGGGAGTAGGGAAATCAAGATGAAGGGTTCAGATCAGATTAGGATAGGGAACCAAATTGAGACTTTTATAAAACTTTAGGGGAAAATTTAAGAAATTACATTTAATTGGGGGTGGGGTTTAACAATCTACCCTTATTAAAAGAAATTTCGTCCCCGAAATTACGAACTCAACTAAAAAGATACGGGTACTGGTTCCTTATTAAATCCTCTATTTCCCATGTTGCTTCCTCGACGACATGGTTTCTCCACAACACTTTCACCAACGGAATAACTTTGTTTCTCAGAGTTTTCTCCTGTTGGTCGATGATAGCCATTGGTTCCTCGACATAGTTCGCATCTTGATTCACTTCCAATGGCTTTGGCTGAATGACATGAAAGGGATTTGATACATATTTCCAGAGCATGGAAACATGGAAAACGTTGTGAATGTGTGACAGCTCTGGTTGTAGCTTCAACCTATAGGCAACTGCACCAATCTTTTCTGTAATTTGGTAGGGACCGACGTATCAAGGACTCAACTTTCCTTGCTTACAAAAATGAACCACACCTTTCCAGGGAGACAACTTCAGGAGAACAAAGTCACCAACCTTATACTCACGGCCCATGGAATGTTGGTCTATAATGCTTTTCTATCGGTCTTGTGCTGCCTTCAGGTTTCTCTTAATCAGTTGGATGATAACATTAGTAGTGTCAACAATCTATAGCCCTACTAATACCCGTTCGTCAACCTCTGTCTAACAGAATGGCATCCGACATGCATTCCCATAAAGTGTTTCAAATGGTGCCATACTGATACTCGAATGATGATGATGTTATTGTATGCAAACTCAACCAACGGCAAATAATTATCCCAGTTACCCTTCCATTGGAGAACAGACACTCTCAACATGTCTTTCAAAGTCTGAATTGTCCACTCAGACTGACCATCGGTTTGTGGATGGTAGGCGGTGCTATACAACAACTGAACATCCATAGCGATGTTAAAAGCTCTCCAAAACCTGGAGGTGAACCTGGGATCTCTATCTGAAACGATGGAGACGGGTACACCATGAAGTCTGACAATATTATCAATGAACAATTTTGCCAACTTCTCTAGTGAGTAGGTTTGTCGAACAGGTAGAAAGTGAGCAGTCTTGGGAGTTGGTCTACAATCACCCAAATGCCATCAAATCTCAACTGCGTCTTCGGCAAACCATACATAAAATCCATAATGATGTCTTCGTACTTCCATGCTGGTATCGGGAGGTTCTACAATAACATTTCAGCCTTCACGTACTGGCAAATAGTGCATCTCCTCACATAATCTGCCACATCCCATTTCATCCCAACCCAATAATAGAATGAACGGATAATGTGATATAGTTTAGTGATCCTCGGATGCATAGCATAAGCTAAGATGTGAGCTTCATCAAGAATTTATTTCTTCACCGCTTCGTTATCCTTAGGCACAAATAACTTACTTCCTAACACTAAGGCTTCATCCCTTCGAATTTTCAAATCCTGTCTCTTCCCATCTAGTACCTGTTTCTTTAGTTCTACACATTGTGGATTAAGTTCTTGAGCTTCCCTAACCATATCCACCAAGATAGGCCTAACCTGAAAATGTGCCAACAAATCTCCCTGTGGGTCTGGCGTCAGGGTAGCGCCAGTTTCTCAGAGAGAAAACAATAGTGGAACATGGATAGCTTGAAGGGAGGTAAGCTATCTATGATTTCTCCGGCTTAGTGCATCTACTACTACATTGGCGTGTCCAGGATGATACTCAATAGTGCAGTCGTAACCAGTATTGAGCTCCATCCATCTTCTCTGCCTCAAATTCAAATCCTTCTGAGTGAAGACATATTTCAGGCTCTTGTGATCAATGAAGATGTGGCACTTCTCGTTGTACAAGTAATGTCTCCAGATCTTTAGAGCAAAAACCACTACTCCGAGCTCCAGATCGTGAGTGGGGTAATTTCTCTCGTGATTCTTGAGCTGCCTGGAAGCATAGGCGATGACCTTCCTATGCTGCATCAGAACACAACTCAATCCTAACAAAGATGCATCAATGTAAATCTCAAACTCACCACCATCGTTCAGAAGATCAAGGACGGGAACCTGAGAAAGACACTGCTTCAACTTCTGGAAACTCCGTTCATAATTTTTTACCACTCAAATTTGACCACCTTCCGAGTCAACTTAGTAAGAGTTAGGGTAATTGCTGAGAAATCTTGAACAAATCGTCAGTAATATCCTGCCAATCCCAGAAAGCTTCTTACTTCCGTAATGTTCCTCGGTTGCTCCCATGTAGACACTGCCGCAACCTTCTAAGGGTCTACACTAATTCCAGCAGAAACTACATGTTCGAGGAAACTGACCTGATTCAACAAGAACTAACATTTACTGAACTTGGCATACAATTTCTGACTTCTCAACCTCTCCAACACCAACCTCAGATGCTTTCTGTGCTTAGCAACACTTTTGGAATAGATCAAGATGTCATCAATGAACACAATCACAAACCGATCCAGATATGGTCTGAAGACTCTATTCATCAGATCCATGAATGCGGCAGGTTCATTTGTTAATCCAAAAGGCATGACATGGAATTCATAGTGTTCATACCTAGTGCAGAAGGCAATCTTTGGCACATCTTCTTCACGGATCAATAGTTGGTGATAACCCGAACGTAGGTCGATCTTAGAAAATACCTAAGCACATTTCAATTGGTCAAATAGGTCATCGATCCGAGGTAGAAGATAACGGTTCTTCACTATCACCTGATTCAATTGCCGATAGTCGATGCAAAGTCGCATCGACCCATTATTCTTCTTGACAAATAAAATAGGAGCACCCCAAGAAGACATGATGGGTTGGATATAACCCTTATCCACTAGCTCTTGGAATTGAATCTTCAGTTCTCTCAACTCCGCTGGTGCCATTCTATAAGGTGCAAAGGAGATAGGGTTTGTTCCTGGAAGTAAGTCGATGGTGAATTCAATTTCCCTCGCAGGTGGTAACCCTGGCAAATCCTCAAGAAACACATCAGTGAATTTATTCACCACTGTCACATCTTCAGGATGCAAAGAAGGTTCACTATGTGTGACCACATGGGCTAAGAATCCCACACATCATTTCTGCAATAACTTAGTTGCCGAAATGGTAGAAATGATACTATTTGGGAAAATTAGTTGTTCACCCTGAAACGTTACCGACGGTTGTCCAGATTGATTGAACATCACAAATTTGTCACTACAACCGACATAAATGTTATGCCTAGACATCCAATCCATTCCCAAGATGACATCGAACTCTGCGAGTTCGAAGGGAACTAAATTAGTCTCCATGAATTCCCCTTCAACTATAACCGGACAATCCCTATACTTCTATTGTGCACAGAAAAGATCTTCATGTGGCATTTGTACAAGCATATCAAAGCCAAGCTTTGTAGGTGACGAATTTATAACCCGTGTAAATGATGAAGATACAAATGAATAAGTGGCACCTGAATCAATCAGAACTCTAGCCCAATTATTACACACAAGTAACGTACCTGTAATGACTCTATGGTCTTGTTTCACTTCCTATTGAGTCATGGCATTGATACGTTCATGGACCTGACGTCCTACACCATTGTTACGGCCCCCATGAGTCGTAGAGCCCTGACTGTTACGAACTGTTCTGTTCCTCTGAGTATGGCTACCTGAAGTTGCTCTGGACTGCTGTGGTTGCCTATGAGTGGAAAACTGAGTACTCTGACTACCACTGCCGCCATATCTCTAAGTATTGCCATAAATTTGAGTATTACTACCACCGTCGTAATTCTGAGTGTTCGGATAATCACCCCTACCGTAACCTGAACCAAAAGCATAACTCTCGAGTAGTGGTGCCGAAGGGTAATCCCGAACATATTGCCCAGTGCCACCACACCTGTGACACGTGGCTGTAACCAGAGGGTAATTTCCTCGATGGTGTAGACCACAATACACACAAGGCGTGACTGTTGAACCGAAGTGGCTGAAAAATCGTCTAGTCGTCACTGCCCGAGCCATCACTAGATGATCCAGAACCCTAGCCCTATCACTTGAACGAATGAGAGTGTCTAAGGCCGAATGGGTTAGAAGAGCTAACAGGTTCCCTCATACTATAGGATCAAAAACCACGACCCCTCTGATTCTGATTTCGAGGTCGGTTCTATCTCCGGGGCTAGTTCTGAATCTGAAGCTGATCCTGATTAAAAATGTCTTATTTCAACTGTTCGATATTCAAGGCAATTTCGATCATCTCCTCGTATGATCTATGCCTCTGCGCAGCCACAAGCTCGTGATAGTTTGGATTTATCGCAATTCGTGCATGTATCATCATCTCCTGCTAGTTCCCATAGGTTCCCTCATGGTGTCTTGACAGGCACCAGAAAGTGCTATCAAACTCTGTGATGCTCAGATCGCCCTGGCGAAACTCCAAGAACTCATCTATTTCTCAGCTGATAATTGGGGCTCAAGAAGTGTGCGCTGAAGAGTCTCTTGAATATGGCCCAAATCATCAAGGAACCAGGTGGACAAGAGTTCTTCATTGATTTCCACCAAAACCTTGCATCCTCCTAAAGAAAATAAGCAAATGTATTTGCCCATTCAGTTATTAGGCATTTCATGGCCTCTAAAGTATCCTTAATTTTAAGCAGATGTATTCGCCCATTCAGTCATTAGGCATTTCATGGCCTCTAAAGTATCCTCAATTTTCTCCAACCAATCCTCGGCCCTCCTCACAAGCTCCAATTACCCTTAGTTCTGTAATTCCATGGCTACGAGTGATTTCCATGTATGTACGGTTCAACCTGTTATCACCCAGAAAAGCATTTTGTAGAGTAGTGATCAACTGCTGAATTCCCCCCATTATGCCAGAACAATGTCGTTGAGATATATTCCCACCAACATGATCCATAATTCTGATAAGAGACAAACAGGATTTAGAAAGACGGAAGATTATGAATACAAGAAGGGTTATGATTACCAAATGGAAGAATGAAGTCCTAAGTATGCTCTGATACCAATCTGACACTCCCCGATCTCGATGTCCTCGAGACATCGCGATGGCCACGTGCTAGCCGACACCCGAAGGTGACGCAAGTCAATTATGAATGCAAAAGCTGAGAACATAGGAAACATGCACAAAAAATTGTAGCAAGATAATAGGATATGACTATTCATGCGGTAGTAGAGTATTATCACAATATTGATATTCAACTGCCAACAATGAATACATAATGATAATGCATGACATGTTCAGAGTATATTCTAATACAGAGTACAAGCGGAAGGTAAGATAGAGAAGTGTTATTACAATAGGTGTCAAAGTATAGAGAATAGCATGATGTCACTGGTAGGGAAAAGCCTCGTAACTCGAGTCGTAATCCTCGTTCCTATGTCCTGAGGGGGTGTTAAACAAACATAAGTGGACCAAGTTGATATATATATATATAAATAATACTAAACAGCTATCAACGTACTAACCCCCAAAGTTTTATGAAAACTAATAGCATAATAAGTGGTAGGTTTTCTGAAAACCCTAGCATGCCATAAAACCTTTCCATAAAACATATCTCGTATATAGTGTGTTAAATAGTGGTATTAAATAACAATATCTCCCGGCCCACAACTAACATCAGGTCGAGAGCTAAAGATTATTTTCTCCCAACCCACAGCTAACACCAGATCTTTGCCTCTGGCGGAATAGTGATCACTAGATACGCACCAAAACATTGAACATAATCTTTCCAAACATAGGTACATATATCTCAAAATCATCTTCATATTATAAAGTCATTCGTCATCTATACTATAAAAAAGTGTGTAAAAATGTGTTCTAAATAGTATATCGTCATCCATCAGATACCCTACAAGAACATGGGTTCGATAGAAAATATGGTATTCCAAAATATTCCAAGTAAGCTTGATAATCATATAAGGCAAATCCAATTTACTCATAAAACGTTATCTAAAACGTGATCATTAAATCATGCTTTTTATGTATGCATTTCTACTATTAAAACATACATTTTAGAAAGGGTCCACTCACAGATACTTCATCGTCGTAGAGCCGTATGAAACAGGAATAATGGAATCGCTGCTATTAATTGCACCTAAGCACATAAAGGGTATAATTAATAAAACTCTATTCAAACAGTTGAATTTAGGAAAATGGACGTAAAAAAATGGGTCCAAGATGTCGAAATTAGCCTAGGAAAGGTCCCAGACGAAAACCCAAAAAAGTCAACGTTGACTGGTCAAAGTCAAAGTCAACGCTGACCGTTGATTGGGTCAAAGTCAAAGGGTCTGGGTTAGGGGTATTAGGTTGGACCGGGTCAATGGGCTAGATGCCTTGGGTTCTTAGGCTTAGGTTCCAAGGCTCAAATGGTTTTGGGTTAATGGGCCGAAAGCCTGGATTTTTTCATGGCCCAAAGGCCTGTTTCAAAAAGGTTTGGGGTTTTGGGTTAATCGGACCGAAGGCCCTAGGTATTGGGCTAAGGGTTTACACGAGCTTGGGCTTAAAGGCCCGACCCAATTCTTTTGGGTTTTTGAAAGAAAACTAAATAATTAAAATTAAAAACTAAACAGGTTGGGTTTTTAGGTCTAACGGCTAACGGGCCTAAGGCTTGAGTCCTATACACGGCCCAAAGGGCCTGGGTTGGTTTTCTCATGGGGGAAGGAGGCCGGAGCCTCCCGTGTTTTGGTCAATGGCAATCTACTTCCCTAGGGTCCGATCTAGGTGCTAAAACAAAGGTAGAAGCGAGAGGAAGAGAATGTTACCTAAGACTCGACGTCGAATAGCCAGAGGTGGCCAGGTTTTGCTTGACACTCACTGGGCTAGCCAGAGTCTGCGTTTTGGGTGTCTCAGGGTGCTCTGGAGTTCCACAAAGACAGAGGGAGAGAGAATGGATGTCAGTGATGGTGGTGGTACCATCGTCGACGAGTGTGGGGGTCTTAGGTGTGCTTGGGTGATGTGGGTTCGATCGGGGAGAAAGTGAGAGGGAGAGGTTCGAGAGAGAGTGAGAGTTGAGCTGAGAGAGTGAAAGATCCGAGAGGGACTCCTGGAAAGGAGAAAGAGATAGGGTAAGGGTTAGGAGGCTACCACGTGGCAGCGTGGGGGAGTAAGGAAATTAAGATAGAAGGTTTGGATTCGATTAGGATAAGGGACCAAATTGAGACTTTTATAAAACTCTAGCGGGAAAAATTAAGAAATTACATTTAATTGGGGGTGGGGTTTAACACACCCACACACCCCCTCTCATTTAATGTAAATAATACTGTTTGTCAAAAAAAAAAAAAAAAATCATCTTGTACATGATAGTAATTATGTAATACGGTAAAAAAAGATAATTGACATTTAAAGTTTAAATTGTGTGTAGAAATGGGCTGTATTAGATCAAATAAAATTTCCCAATTATTAGTGATCATATTGGATTTTGAAAGTTATGGGTTTTTATGGACTTTTAAGTGTTTTTATGGTAGGATTTTTGTTGTATCAAATTCAATAAAAAGCTGTAATTTTGATAGATTTTATTTTTGAGAGATTTAATGAATATGACTTATCCAAATTTTTTCTAAACTGAAACACTATAATAACTTTATGGGTTGATCTCAGTTTACTACCTGAAGTTTCTTGGTTTTCAACATTTCATATATCAAGTTTCTTTCATCCCAGTGTAGTACTTAAAGTCATAATTATGGGATAATTCATACATTCGTTAAGCTATATGTTAAAACAACAGTTAACCTATGACATGGCCTCAACATGAATAATGATTGGACGCCACATGTTAAGATGGAGGCACACGTAGATATTTAAAAATTAAAAAAAAATTAATTGGCAAAATAAAGAATAGTTGTGTCCCTTGTGAACAATTTAAAAAATAAAAGGTTAATCTTAATTTACTACTCTAAAATTTTGTGATTTTCAACATTTGATACATATAATTCTTTTCGTCCTAGTCTGGTACCTAAAGTCATAATTATTGGGACACTTTCATACATCAGTAAAGTTTTCCTTCAGAACTTCCGTTAACTGATGATGTGGCGCCCATGTGGACAATGACTAGGTGTCATGTGTCAATTTGGCCCCTTTTAGACATTAAAAAATAATAAAAAATTAAAACTTAAAAAAAATTTAAAAATTAAAAAAAAAAGTAAAAAATTAAAATAAAAAAAACTAAGGGTTTTTTTTATCCGACCCAACCCTATCTACATTTCGAACCAAGCAGCAAATCCCCAGCAGCCCCATCTCCGTTTTCACCATCACCACCTTCTACTCTAAACCCTCATCCTCCTCCTTATCCCAAAACCCAACCCCATCCTCCACACCCCAAAACCCAACCCTAACCAAGAGATACAATCCACATAAAGTTCTTCACGAAAACCAATCCTCTAACCCACCAGGCCCAAGGCCGCATCTTTCTACCCCTCATCATCCAGATCTGGTCATGGCCTTCAACTCCATTCTCGCAATCGACTGGAGCTCGAAGGCCCACTCGTCTTTCAACAGCGCTGGTCCCATAACAACTCAAATAGACCCTCCACTTCGAAGGCGTCACAACCGTCATGGAGCTAAGCTCCTGCACAAGAGAGCCTAAATGGGTCTTGGGGTTTCCTGAACTTCTTCCAAGAAGCAACGTCGTTAGAAAACTAAACACTGACCCAAAACTTGTACAATTGGGCACTCTTGAATTTGACCCCTGCCCACATCCAGCCTGGAGACCCTGACGTCTTACTAATCTCATTTGTGCTTGAGCGAGATTGGCTTCAGAATGTCCTTCAAAATTCACAAAAAATGGAAGAAAAAAAAAAGGAATTAAAAATCACAGTAGAAAGATATGAGATTGAGGATGGGAGAGAGAGAATACCTACAAGATTTAGGTCGTCTTGTAGAGAAGAAGAATTGAGAGTGAGAATTAATTGAAGTGGGAATTCGAGGTAGAAGAAGGGGATGGTGGCCGTCAAAATAAGAAATTTAGGGTTGGGTGGGTGAAGATGAGAAAAGGGAAGGAGGGTCGGAAATCTGGGGAAGATGTAGAAGATGGCCTAGAAAAAAAATTAATTTTTTTTTTAATTTTTAATTTTTAATTTCCAGAGCATGGAAACATGGAAAACGTTGTGAATATGTGACACCTCTGGTGGTAGCTTTAACCTATAGGCAACTGCACCAATCCTTTTCGTAATCTGGTAGGGACCGACGTATCAAGGACTTAACTTTCCTTGCTTACAAAAACGAACCACACTTTTCTAGGGAGACAACTTTAGGAAAACAAAGTCACCAACCTTATACTCACGGTCCATGGAATATTGGTCCCTAATGCTTTTTTGTCAGTCTTGTGCTGCCTTCAGGTTCCTCTTAATCAGTTGGATGATAGCATTAGTAGTGTCAACAATCTCTAGCCCCACTAACACCCGTTCGTCAACCTTTGTCCAACACAATAGCGTTCAACACGTCTTCCCATAAAGTGCTTCAAATGGTGCCATACCATACTCGAATGATAGCTGTTATTGTATGCAAACTCAACCAATGGCAAATAACTATCCCAGTTACCTTTCCAACTCTCAACATGTCCTTCAAAGTCTGAATTGTTTGCTCAGACTGACCATGGGTTTGTGGATGATAGGTAGTGCTATACAACAACTGAGTATCCATGGTGGCGTTAAAAGCTCTCCAAAACCTAGAGGTGAACCTGGGATCTCTGTATGAAACGATGGAGAGGAGTACACCATGAAGTCTGACAATATTATCAATGAACAGTTTTGCCAACTTTTCTAATGAGTAGGTTTATCGAACAGGTAGGAAGTAAGCAGTCTTGGTGAGTCGGTCTACAATCACCAAAATGCATCAAATCTTGAATGCGTCCTTGGCAAACCATACACAAAATCCATAGTGATGTCTTCCTACGTCCATGTTGGTATCGAGAGGTTCTGCAATAGCCTTTCAGGTCTTTGCCTCTCAACCTTCACCTACTAGCAAATAATGCATCTCCTCACATAATCCGCCACATCCCGTTTCATCCCAACCCAATAATAGAATGAACGGATAGTGTAATACACTTTAGTGCTATCTGGATGCATGACATTAGCTGAGATGTGAGCTTCATCAAGAATTTATTTCTTCATCGCTTCGTTATCCTTAGGCACAAACATCTTAGTTCCCAACACTAAAGCTCCATCCCTTCAGATATTCAGATCATGTCTCTTCCCATCCAGTACCTGTTTCTTTAGTTTTGCAGATTGTGGATCAAGTTCCTGAGCTTCCTTAACCATATCCACCAGGACATGCCTAACCTGAAAATGTGCTGACAAATCTCCCTGTGCGTCTGGCGTCATGGTAGTGCCAGTTTCTTGGAGAGAAAACAATAGTGAAACATGGGTAGCTCGAATGGAGGCAAGCTGTCCATGATGTTTCTAGCTTAGTGCATCTGCTACTACATTGGTGTGTCCATGATGAAACTCAATAATGCAGTTGTAATTAGTAATGAGCTTCATCCATCTTCTCTGCCTCAAATTCAAATCCTTCTGAGTGAAGACATGTTTCAGGCTCTTATGATCAGTGAAGATGTGGCACTTCTCGCCATACAAGTAATGTCTCTAGATCTTTAGAGCAAAAACCACAGCTCTGAGCTCTAGATCGTTAGTGGGGTAATTTCTCTCGTGATTCTTGAGCTGCTTGGAAGCATAGACGATAACCTTCCTATGCTGCATCAGAACACAACCTAATCCTGACAAAGATGCATCAATGTAAATCTCAAACTCACCACCATCATTCAGAAGAACAAGGATGTGTACAGTTGGACGCTCTCGAATTGGACCCCTGCCCACATCCAGCCTGGAGACCCTAACGTCTTACCAATCCCACTTGTGCTTGAGCGAGTTTGGCTTCAGAATGTCCTTCAAAATTCACAAAAAATGGAAGCAAAAAAATAAAAAAAAATAATTAAAAATCACAGAATAGAAAGATATGAGATCGAGGATGGGGGAGAGAGAATACCTACAAGATTGGGTGTTGTCTTGTAGAGAAGAAGAATTGAGAGTGAGAATTAATTGAAGTGGGAACTGGAGGTAGAAGAAGGGGATGATGACCGCCGAAATGGGAAATTTAGGGTTGGGTGGGTGGAGATGAGAGAAGGAAAGGAGGGTCGAGACTCTGGGGAAGACGTAGAAGACGGCTTAGAAAAAAAATTAATTTTTTTTTAATTTTTAATTTTTTAATATACACGTGAGCCCATGTTGACATGTGGTGCCTAGTCGTTGTCCACGTGTGTGTCATGTCACGATTTAACTGCTGATTTAACAACTTAAACGGATGTATAAAAATGTCTCATAATTATGACTTAAACCAATGTTATACCTTCTGTTAGCCTGCCATTATCAGTTAAATGCTGACGTGGCTTGATCCAGACCCCACTTTCTATTAAAAAATTAAAAAAAACTAAATTAAAAAAATCATTTAATATTTTTAAATATTAAAATAATAAAGAAAAGTTAAAAAACAAAAAAACAAACCTTTCGTCCCTTCCACCCCTTCCCCCCATCTTCATCTTCTTCCCTGCTTAATCTTCAACCAAAAATAAAAAAATAAAAAAAATTTGAAAACCCATCAACCCCAAAACCCCCTCCCCCTCTCCCCCCCCCCCCCCCCCGGAGAAGAAGAAGAAGAAGAAGAAGAAGGAGGAGAAGGAGAAGGAAAAAAAGGGTGGGTGCGGGGGAAGGCAATTGGTTTTTTCTTTTCTTTTTTCCGGGTTGCAGCAGCTACGGGGAAGAAGAGGAAAGAAGATGAAGATGGGGGAGAAGAGAGAGGGCGCGCGGGGGGGGGGGGGGGAGGGGTGGTGGTGGGTGAAAGGACAAAGTTTTGTGTATATCTTTTTTTTCTTTCTTTTTCCTGGGTTGCAGCAGGTAGGAAGAAGAGGAAAGGAGATGAAGATGAGGGAGAAGAGATAGGGCGCACGGTGGGGGGGGGGGGGAGTTTTGTTTTTTTTTTTTTTTTTTTTTTTTTTTTTTTTCCTTTTTTCTGGGTTGCAGCAGATAGGGGAAGAAGAGGAAAGAAGATGAAGATGGGAGAGAAGAAAGAGGGCGCGCAGGGGGGAGATGGACAAAGTTTTTTTTTTTTTTTTTTTCTTTTTTCTTTGTTGTAGCAGGTAGGAAGAAGAGGAAGGGAGATGAAGATGGGGGAGAAGAGAGAGGGCGCACAAAGGGGAAATTTTGTTTTATTTTTTTTAACTTTTCTTTATTATTTTAATATTTAAAAAATATTAAATGATTTTTTTTTAGTTTTTAATAATTTTTTAATAGAAAGTGGGTCCCGAATCAAACCACATTTAATTGAGAAA
Organism: Pyrus communis; assembly: GCF_963583255.1. Lineage (NCBI taxonomy): Eukaryota > Viridiplantae > Streptophyta > Magnoliopsida > Rosales > Rosaceae > Pyrus > Pyrus communis. The sequence goes on from NC_084816.1 coordinate 25,459,920, forward strand.
TTAACAGAAAAACTGACGGATGTATGACATTGGCACAAATTTGTAAGATGAGGTATGACATTATCATTTTAAAAAGATGAGGTATGAAAGTGTCATAAAACCAATAGTTAAGGTAGTTTTTTGTACTTTACCCTATTAAAATCCACGGATTGGAAGCAAGCCCATCATGCAATACTCCTAATTTTTCTTCCAGCCCTTGCCTTAAACGAGCATATTAGTCCAGGTCCAAATATGTCAAATTATTACAACTATTTTTAGAATTGAACACTATCACTATTTTTAGAATTGAATACTACCATTGTTTTAGGAATTGAACAGTTTCATTATTTCTATAACTAAACATTGTCTATTTTTAAAACTGAACACTGCAACTATTTCTAGGACTGAACATTGATACTATTTTTAGAACTGAACGCAGCAACTATTTTTATAACTGATAGACAAGCAACTATTTCTGTGATATGTTGTGTTTGATAGTGGTCTTGTACCTGCTCTGGTATCAGTCATGTTGCCATCCAATTTCCAACCTATGAGAAAATAAAATGCTATTCGGCTAATCGAGGTAATAGCTGCCTGCTATTAGTATTTTATGTAATTTTGAAAGAGGCATGTCGGATGATCTGACACTACAGTAGAAAGGGTTTATCTGCCTGCTTTTAGTCTTTTATGTACACTTGAAAGAGAGGTGTCATATAATTTGATGCCGTTATATCGGATAACGTTACGATAGACAAGCTTGGTGCACGCAACGTTGCCGTTGCCTCATCTGTCTCCAAAATATTTGCATCAACATTGACATATCCACATGGGGTATTAGAGACTTAGAGTTTGAATGACTCTGCTAATTTGATTTACGCTTTTGTAATTTTGTTCTGGTGGGGTTGGTGGAGGTGGAGATTCGGATTGGGATTGAGAGGTGGTGTGTGGGTTGGGGTTGACGTTTTGGTTGCTGGGGTGATTGGGGTTAGGAAATGAGAAGACAATGTCCCACTCTTCCTCCTGACTCTTTCAACATTCTGATAATTGAATATTTTCTATGAATTTATGCCGACTCTGTAGGCTGACACGATTATTTTGTTGTTCCTTCTTTAAAAATGACTTTCTGTCAGTTGATTCATGGCCAATAGTCTCTCTCTTTCTCTCTATTCCCTTTTCGAACCACACAATTTTGGCCTCCTTTATCGTTACCAGGGTCCCTGGAATTGAATTGTATCAATTCAAAATACATGCTTACTGTGAAAAGGAAGAGGGAAAAACATAAAAGCCCGATTTCAGTGATATGTATATACTATGCAAAAATTCTTACCATTTTAGCAGAAATTTTCTGAAAGCAGCAGAATAAGCGAATATGCAAACCATTAAAGTAGTATACTGAAAGACCCTGCACTAATAGAAATTGTATTTTATTTCCAAATATCATATTCAGGTGGTACGCTCAAGGCTTCAAGAGCACGGCCACCACTCTGAGAAGCGCTATGCTGGTGTTGTTGATTGCATTAGAAAAGTATTTCATCAAGAGGGCCTCCCTGGTTTCTACCGTGGGTGTGCCACCAACCCCCAACACCACCCCCCCCCCCCCCCCCCCGCGCCGGGCCCCCACCCCCAGGGGGGCGCGATATTGTAGCCTCGTGCCGTTCTCATGGACATTGTAGCATGAAGTTGTTTTTTGAGGGGGAAGTGAGAGGATTATGCCATTTAAACACATGATGATGATGAGAAATTAGCTTACTTGACAGTAGCAGGGTCGCTATTTATGGGATTAAGTACTCATGACATCAAGTTCCATTGTTTCCTTCTTGTGTTCTTGTTAGTACTCATAATATTGGCTTCTCCTTGGATTTGATGCTTCTACGTTTCATTCAAGCCGCGCCCCCCAACCCCCCAAACCCATGTTTAAATTGCACCTCCACCAAGTTCTAGTCGCACCTCCCATGGGCTAAAATGCCCAAAGTGAAAAATTAAATGGACCCCCTTTTAGTTTTAGGGCAATTAGCATGAATAATCTGTTTTTGAGTTTTGGTTGGTAGAAATGATCATTTTTAGCAATGTCGTATTTATCATGACTCAAAGATGACTTAACAACCTTGTGTAATGATGATATATTGAAGATATAACACTGATCATTTTGCAACAAAATGTCAAAATTTGATTATTTTTACTAATTGCTTTTACTTTAATAGCTACAATCGTATTCCACTTTGATTCTTCTTTTCTCTTCTTTTTCATCACTAGGTGTCACTTCATTTTGAGAGGACAGATTGTTATAGGAAAATGGATGAATAACTACAAAAAGGTAATGTTCTTAGACACACAAAACTGATTAAATTGTCTGGTTTATTTAATATAGGTGAGTTTCATATACAATAGTGAAGTCATCCTTATTAATTAGAAGTTTGAGAAGAGGTCATGTCACATCCCGGCCCGGGGCGGATCACTTCCCGGGCCCGCTCCACCACCGTAGCACGATATTGTCCGCTTTGGGCTTACCATTCCCTCACGGTTTTGTTTTTGGGAACTCACGAGCAACTTCCCAGTGGGTCACCCATCATGGGATTGCTCTAGCCCCCTTCTCGCTTAACTTCAGAGTTCCTACGGAACCCGAAGCCAGTGAGCTCCCAAAAAGCCTCGTGCTAGGTAGGAATGAGAATATACATTTAAGGATCACTCCCCTGGGCAATGTGGGATGTCACAAGTCATCAATGTGATCAATTTGTGAAAAAAGCAGTGTTATTATATTTAATATTGAGAGCGGAAATCGTTTGAATTCATGACAATATGTTTGAATTATTTAATAATTAGTACATCCCATGTATTCCATCTCCGCAATCAAGGTTAATTTTTATTTGTCTAATGGAGCAGCGTCGAGATGGCCATGCAATTGCTAGCCAGCTTACGCAATGTAACAATATCCTCATCCTTGAAGGGCAACTTGAACCCCGGAGACTCAGCGACGGCATCATCACACGTGCCCAAATAGGTAATCACTCCGCTGAGCCTGGTTTGTATTGTGCCAACATCGTGTGCGACAATCGCATCAGTAGCACCGTTGAGGTCATCAACTGCGGATTCGTATTCTTCTTGGCATACTTGGACAGTCGACATATCTGATGCGGAAAGGCCACCCAGCTTCTTGAACTGGGCGAGGGCCTGTTGCATGCGGTTCAAGCATGCTTTAATCTCTATCTGAAGCGCGCTGATAGGGTCGGCAGCACCGTGTTCAGAAGGAAGGATGGTGCTGGAGCAAAGACCAGGGTTATCAGTTTTTGCGCAGATTTTTTCAAGAGCCGCATCCACCTGTGGGATTGGGGCTGATGAGCCTTGACAGGAAGAGAAGAGGAGAGAAGAGATGGACATGACTACGAGGAGGATGCGGCTGTTGATGATGAGCTCCATTGTCTCTTCTCTTCACTTCCCTTTCTCTTTATCAGAGGTAGAAGAGGAAAGACAACAAAATTGAATAGGAACAAGGAGGTTAGGGACAGGGGGAAAGAATGTTGTGTTTTAATTAGATGTTGAGTAAACGAGGTCGTTGTGCAAATTATACCAGAAATAGCTTTTACGGCAACTGCTTTTCCTATCATTATGCTCTAATCATGCACCTGCAAAACAATTCTCTAAAAATAAGATTCTTGTTACGGGCGGCAACCTATTAGGTTTAAACCACACATATACGTACCATATGGCGCACCGGTTGAAACATATCATGGCATTTAAAAAACACGACTTGCCAGAGAGGAAGAAGCGAGGCCTGAAAATAGTTACCTTTGAAGTTGCAAAGATATACTGCAGGGTGTGTTCCTTACTTGGAGAAACCCAAAGACTATACGAGCCGTGACAGGGCGTTTTCCGACTTCAGTTTATTAAGCTCGTGTCTTCTCTGACCAAAGTCAGCTGCTTTAGTCTTCAAGAGTTCTTCAGGCCAACTTTTAACAACTCTTGATGTAACTGAGCTTGTAAGACTTGCAGGACACCAATCCTCATTAAGATTCGAAATGTATCTATGGATAATACCAGATACAGATACTACTTTTGATGAAGAGTGAGTGGGTTCATCTGTCACTGAGTCATCTTTGGGTCCGACTCCGAGTTCATTCACATATGCAGAGTGGAAACGTCATCTTGTCAGTTGGAACTCCATTGACTTGGTATATATTCTTTCTTCTCTTTGTGAAGTAAAAAGGTCTTCTGAGCTTTCCTAGTATAGGCTTGTGACTTTGAATTTTTTTTTTCGCTCTTTATAATGCCTTTTGTATTACGTACTAATAGCAGCAATTCTTGTAGCAAAACTCTTTGAATTCAAATAATCGCCAACTTTTGAGGCCACGTACTTGCGTAAACATGGCCTATTGCAATCATTTAATAAAAGTCCTGCTTTTTTCATGAAGAAACCATGTTCTTTCACTCCCTGGAAAGCACTCTTAATACGCGTTGAATCAGGCAGGTGATACAGTCATGACTTTCGATTGACCTAATAAACAAATGCAGTGCACAGTGAGAAGCACAAAATAACCAATGATTAATGCAGGTGAAGATGATAAGGTCCGATTCGACCTTAACCAATTATCCACCAATTGCAGATGATAGTGGAGACGGAGATGGAAGGAAGAAGGAAGAAGCAGAGCTCCACTACTTTTGTATTATAATATTTTATCAAAATGACCGGTGTAACTTTCTTTGGAGCTAGTACTCTTATACAACTCACCACTCAGTTATTGACGATCGGCACTATAAGGGTGAGCCATGGCAAAAATGTACATATTTAGGAGAGATTTTTCAGTGTGATCAATACACAAGATGTTCTATGTACATCACGTGTCATTATACAAATTGTGAGATATGTGTGTTAAAAAGTTAATAACTTGAAAAATAAAATTTCTCACTGCTCCTATTAAAACACATAATGTACCATGTCACAATTAAAATTTTCTCCATATTTAGATAGACGGCCTATCATTATAACGACTGAGCTTCCTATACATACAAAGTGGCAGGCCCACAAAAGTATCCAATGCCCATGTCAGTCCACACTTCACGCTAGTGAAGAAATAGGGAGTGGTTACAATGAGCCAGGAGGAGAAATTTTCTCGTATTTGTTCAGTTGACAAGAATTATATTCAGCCACAAAGACACTTCTTTCCAGCTCAATAAAATCACCTTTTGATTGTTTGATAAGTCTTCAACACCTGTTAATGTCCTGCTGCTAGAGTTCAATGATGCTCTTCGATTACCCTCCTTCTCCATGGTGAGGTGAGGCTCAAAACAATTCTGGATTTGTATTTCAAGAATCTATTATCAATGTGATACATTGATAGTTTAGAACTAGAGATGGGCAACGGCTATGGCGGATGGGTAACCGTAGTTATTTTACCCATTATTGTTTAAGCTCTTACTCACATAAACGTTTACCCGTTGAATAATTGCATAAACGGTTAACCATACTCATAACCGCGTACTTATTCAGCAGTAACCATATATACCCGTTTACCTTTTTTTTTTTTTTTTTTTTTCTTTTCCGATTTACCCCTATTTAACCCGTCTACACGTTTTTTTAACAACTTGAAAATTTAAAAAGAAATTTGTATATATGAAAAGTTTGGCAGTAGAATTCCCACTTGAGCAACATGCATCTGCATCCATAAGGATGTTGAAATTAAATAAATCTTTTGTCCAAAATATAAATTGTTTGTACCATACTTGACCAATCCCGAAACTACCAAGCACCAGTCAATTTCATATTTTCAATGACCCACTGAGGGGTTCATGTTAAGGCACCCCTGCCAAAGCACCAAGAGTTTCCCTCCAACCAGGAGGCTAATCACAGCACGACACATGTCAATGTCAGAATAAAGCTCAAAGAGTCCCACATCGACTGCGGACAAAAACTAGAGACTGTCCTCAATTGTAAAAGAAGACCATTCTCCTACAATTAATCCCTAATGTCATTATTGTACTTAAACTAGTTATTAGAACCCACTAATGATGATTAGGCTTAAACTTATGTATTTGTGTAAATCATTCACTATTAATGAGAACTCATCTACTCTGGGGATGTAGCCGTTTATGGGAAACGACACTTATTCCAACTCTCTCTAGCTTTGTCAAGCTAGTTTTCATCATTCGTATACTCTTCTTTGATCAGGCATCCCTCTCTAATATGGGGAGCAAAGGATGTTTTTAGCACAATGGGATGATGTTCTCATTACCCGTATTAATTCGAAAATCTGTTCTTCGGGCACTTTTCCTTCAATTCAAGAGTCATATAGTTTTGTATTCTTTTTATTTTTAGAAGAGATGATCTTAAAAGGATGACCTATGAGATATACAGTTTATTTTTGAAATATAATTCAGGCCCATAAAGTGGGATGATGTTCTCATTACTTGTATTACTTCGAAAATCTATATATTTCAGGCACTTTTCTTTTAACTCAATAGTCATATAACTTCATATTCTATTTATTTTTGGCAGAGATGATTTTGAAGGGATGATCTATGAGATGTACAGTTGGATTTTTGAAATATAACTCATGGACCCATAAAGTGGGATGATATCGTCATTACTTGTATTAATTCGAAAATATGTATTTCGAACACTTTTCTTTTAATTCAAGAGTCATTAAGTTTCTTTTTTTTTTTTTTAATTTTTTGCAGAGGTGATCTTTAAGCAATGACTTATAAGATGTACAGTAAGAAAATTGAAATATAACCCATGGACCTATAGAGTGGTACGATGGGTTCTCATTACTTGTATTAACATGAAAATTTGCATTTTGGGCAGTTTTCTAATGATTCAACAGTCATACAGTTTTGTATTCCTTCTATTTTCTGCAGAGATGATCTTGAAGGGATGACCTATGAGATGTACAGTTGTATTTTTGAAATATAACTCATAGACCCATAAAGTGGGATGATGTTCTCATTACCCGTATTAATACGAAAATCTGTATTTCGGGCATTTTTCTTTCAATTCAAGAGTCATATAGTTTTGTATTCTTTTTATTTTTGGCAGAGATAATCTTGAAGGGATGACCTAAGAGATGTACTGTTGGATTTTTGAAATATAACTCAAGAACACATAGAGTGGGATGATGTTCTTATTACCCATATTAATACGAAAATATGTGTTCCGGGCACTTTTCTTTCAATTCAAGCGTCATATAGTTTCAAATTCTTTTTAATTTTTGCAAAGGTAAGGGTTTAGGGTTTAAGGGTTAACGGTTTTCAGGTTTCTAGTTTTGGGTTTCGGGTTTAGGGGTTAGGGTTTAGGGTTTAGGGTTTTGGGGTTAGGGTTTTGGGGTTTAGGGGTTTAGGGTTTAGGGTTTAGGGTTTAGGGGTTTAGGGGTTTAGGGTTTAGGGTTGAGGGGTTTAGGGTTGAGGGTTTAGGGTTGAGGGTTTAGGGTTTAGGGTTTAGGGTTTAGGGTTGAGGGTTGAGGGTTGAGGGTTTAGGGTTGAGGGTTTAGGGTTGAGGGTTGAGGGTTGAGGGTTTAGGGTTTAGGGTTGAGGGTTTTAGGGTTTAGGGTTTAGGGTTTAGGGTTGAGGGTTTAGGGTTTTAGGGTTTAGGGTTTTAGGGTTGAGGGTTTAGGGTTTAGGGTTTAGGGTTTAGGGTTTAGGGTTTAGGGTTTAGGGTTTAGGGTTTAGGGTTGAGGGTTTTAGGGTTTAGGGTTTAGGGTTTAGGGTTTAGGGTTTAGGGTTTAGGGTTTAGGGTTTAGGGTTTAGGGTTTAGGGTTTAGGGTTTAGGGTTTAGGGTTGAGGGTTGAGGGTTGAGGGTTGAGGGTTGAGGGTTGAGGGTTTAGGGTTGAGGGTTTAGGGTTGAGGGTTGAGGGTTGAGGGTTGAGGGTTGAGGGTTGAGGGTTGAGGGTTGAGGGTTGAGGGTTGAGGGTTGAGGGTTTAGGGTTGAGGGTTGAGGGTTGAGGGTTGAGGGTTGAGGGTTGAGGGTTGAGGGTTGAGGGTTGAGGGTTGAGGGTTGAGGGTTTAGGGTTTAGGGTTTAGGGTTTAGGGTTTAGGGTTTAGGGTTTAGGGTTTAGGGTTTAGGGTTTAGGGTTTAGGGTTTAGGGTTTAGGGTTTAGGGTTTAGGGTTTAGGGTTTAGGGTTTAGGGTTTAGGGTTTAGGGTTTAGGGTTTAGGGTTTAGGGTTTAGGGTTTAGGGTTTAGGGTTTAGGGTTTAGGGTTTAGGGTTTAGGGTTTAGGGTTTAGGGTTTAGGGTTTAGGGTTTAGGGTTTAGGGTTTAGGGTTTAGGGTTTAGGGTTTAGGGTTTAGGGTTTAGGGTTTAGGGTTTAGGGTTTAGGGTTTAGGGTTTAGGGTTTAGGGTTTAGGGTTTAGGGTTTAGGGTTTAGGGTTTAGGGTTTAGGGTTTAGGGTTTAGGGTTTAGGGTTTAGGGTTTAGGGTTTAGGGTTTAGGGTTTAGGGTTTAGG